>NW_028317651.1:4504721-4657154 GCF_055824585.1 Amblyomma mixtum | reverse complement strand
GAAACTCCGAAACTCCAAAACTCCAAAACTCCGAAACTCCAAAACTCCAAAACTCCAAAACTGCAAAACTCCAAAACTGCAAAACTCCGAAACTCCAAAACTCCAAAACTCCAAAACTCCAAAACTCCGAAACTCCGAAACTCCAAAACTCCAAAACTCCGAAACTCCAAAACTCCAAAACTCCAAAACTCCAAAACTGCAAAACTCCAAAACTCCAAAACTCCGAAACTCCAAAACTCCAAAACTCCGAAACTCCGAAACTCCAAAACTCCAAAACTCCGAAACTCCAAAACTCCAAAACTGCAAAACTCCGAAACTCCAAAACTCCAAAACTCCAAAACTCCGAAACTCCGAAACTCCAAAACTCCGAAACTCCGAAACTCCAAAACTCCAAAACTCCAAAACTCCGAAACTCCAAAACTCCGAAACTCCGAAACTCCAAAACTCCAAAACTCCAAAACTCCGAAACTCCAAAACTCCAAAAACTCCAAAACTCCGAAACTCCGAAACTCCGAAACTCCGAAACTCGAAAACTCCGAAACTCCGAAACTCCAAAACTCCAAAACTCCAAAACTCCGATACTCCGAAACTCGGAAACTCCCAAACTCCAAAACTCGAAAACTCCGAAACTCCGAAACTCCGAAACTCCAAAACTCCAAACCTCCAAAACTCCAAAACTCCAAAACTCCAAAACTCCGAAACTCCGAAACTCCAAAACTCCAAAACTCTAGAACTCCGAAACTCCAAAACTCCAAAACTCCAAAACTCCGAAACTCCAAAACTCCGAAACTCCAAAACTCCAAAACTCCAAAACTCCAAAACTCCGAAACTCCAAAACTCCGAAACTCCAAAACTCCAAAACTCCAAAACTCCAAAACTCCAAAACTGCAAAACTCCAAAACTCCAAAACTCCAAAACTCCGAAACTCCGAAACTCCGAAACTCCGAAACTCCAAAACTCCAAAACTCCAAAACTCCAAAACTCCGAAACTCCGAAACTCCAAAACTCCAAAACTCTAGAACTCCGAAAATCCAAAACTCCAAAACTCCAAAACTCCAAAACTCCGAAACTCCGAAACTCCGAAACTCCAAAACTCCGAAACTCCGAAACTCCAAAACTCCAAAACTCCAAAACTCCAAAACTCCAAAACTCCAAAACTCCGAAACTCCAAAACTCCAAAACTCCAAAACTCCAAAACTCCAAAACTCCAAAACTCTAGAACTCCGAAACTCCAAAACTCCAAAACTCCAAAACTCCGAAACTCCAAAACTCCGAAACTCCAAAACTCCAAAACTCCAAAACTCCAAAACTCCGAAACTCCAAAACTCCGAAACTCCAAAACTCCAAAACTCCAAAACTCCAAAACTCCAAAACTGCAAAACTCCAAAACTCCAAAACTCTAGAACTCCGAAACTCCAAAACTCTAGAACTCCGAAACTCCAAAACTCCAAAACTCCAAAACTCCGAAACTCCAAAACTCCGAAACTCCAAAACTCCAAAACTCCAAAACTCCAAAACTCCGAAACTCCAAAACTCCGAAACTCCAAAACTCCAAAACTCCAAAACTCCAAAACTGCAAAACTCCAAAACTCCAAAACTCCGAAACTCCGAAACTCCGAAACTCCAAAACTCCAAAACTCCGAAACTCCGAAACTCCAAAACTCCAAAACTCCGAAACTCCGAAACTCCGAAACTCCGAAACTCCAAAACTCCAAAACTCCAAAACTCCAAAACTCCGAAACTCCGAAACTCCAAAACTCCAAAACTCTAGAACTCCGAAACTCCAAAACTCCAAAACTCCAAAACTCCGAAACTCCAAAACTCCGAAACTCCAAAACTCCAAAACTCCAAAACTCCAAAACTCCAAAACTCCGAAACTCCAAAACTCCGAAACTCCAAAACTCCAAAACTCCAAAACTGCAAAACTCGAAAACTCCAAAACTGCAAAACTCCAAAACTCCAAAACTCCAAAACTCCGAAACTCCGAAACTCCGAAACTCCAAAACTCCAAAACTCCAAAACTCCGAAACTCCGAAACTCCAAAACTCCAAAACTCTAGAACTCCGAAACTCCAAAACTCCAAAACTCCAAAACTCCAAAACTCCGAAACTCCAAAACTCCGAAACTCCAAAACTCCCAAGCTCCAAACCTCCAAAACTCCAAAACTCCAAAACTCCAAAACTCCAAAACTCCGAAACTCCGAAACTCCGAAACTCCAAAACTCCAAAACTCCGAAACTCCGAAACTCCAAAACTCCAAAACTCCGAAACTCCAAAACTCCAAAACTCCGAAACTCCAAAACTCCGAAACTCCAAAACTCCAAAACTCCAAAGCTCCAAAACTCCAAAACTGCAAAACTGCAAAACTCCAAAACTCCAAAACTCCGAAACTCCGAAACTCCAAAACTCCAAAACTCCGAAACTCCGAAACTCCAAAACTCCGAAACTCCGAAACTCCAAAACTCCAAAACTCCAAAACTCCAAAACTCCGAAACTCCAAAACTCCAAAACTCCAAAACTCCAAAACTCCGAAACTCCAAAACTCCGAAACTCCAAAACTCCAAAACTCCAAAACTCCAAAACTCCAAAACTCCGAAACTCCAAAACTCAAAAGCTCCAAAACTCCAAAACTCCAAAACTCCAAAACTCCGAAACTCCAAAACTCCGAAACTCCAAAACTCCGAAACTCCGAAACTCCGAAACTCCGAAACTCCAAAACTCCAAAACTCCGAAACTCCAAAACTCCAAAACTCCAAAACTCCAAAACTCCAAAACTCCAAAACTCCGAAACTCCAAAATTCCAAAACTCCAAAACTCCAAAACTCCAAAACTCCGAAACTCCAAAACTCCGAAACTCCAAAACTCCAAAACTCCAAAACTCCAAAACTCCAAAACTCCAAAACTCCGAAACTCCAAAACTCCAAAACTCCGAAACTCCGAAACTCCGAAACTCCAAAACTCCGAAACTCCGAAACTCCAAAACTCCGAAACTCCAAAACTCCGAAACTCCGAAACTCCGAAACTCCGAAACTCCAAAACTCCAAAACTCCAAAACTCCGAAACTCCAAAACTCCGAAACTCCAAAACTCCAAAACTCCAAAACTCCGAAACTCCAAAACTCCGAAACTGCAAAACTCCAAAACTCCGAAACTCCAAAACTCCAAAACTCCGAAACTCCGAAACTCCAAAACTCCAAAACTCTAGAACTCCGAAACTCCAAAACTCCAAAACTCCAAAACTCCGAAACTCCAAAACTCCGAAACTCCAAAACTCCAAAACTCCAAAACTCCAAAACTCCGAAACTCCAAAACTCCGAAACTCCAAAACTCCAAAACTCCAAAACTCCAAAACTCCAAAACTCCAAAACTGCAAAACTCCAAAACTCCAAAACTCCAAAACTCCGAAACTCCGAAACTCCGAAACTCCAAAACTCCAAAACTCCAAAACTCCAAAACTCCGAAACTCCGAAACTCCAAAACTCCAAAACTCTAGAACTCCGAAACTCCAAAACTCCAAAACTCCAAAACTCCAAAGCTCCAAAACTCCAAAACTGCAAAACTGCAAAACTCCAAAACTCCAAAACTCCGAAACTCCGAAACTCCAAAACTCCGAAACTCCGAAACTCCAAAACTCCGAAACTCCAAAACTCCAAAACTCCAAAACTCCAAAACTCCGAAACTCCAAAACTCCAAAACTCCAAAACTCCGAAACTCCAAAACTCCGAAACTCCAAAACTCCAAAACTCCAAAACTCCAAAACTCCAAAACTCCGAAACTCCAAAGCTCAAAAGCTCCAAAACTCCAAAACTCCAAAACTCCAAAACTCCGAAACTCCAAAACTCCGAAACTCCGAAACTCCAAAACTCCGAAACTCCGAAACTCCGAAACTCCGAAACTCCAAAACTCCGAAACTCCAAAACTGCAAAACTGCAAAACTCCAAAACTCCAAAACTCCGAAACTCCGAAACTCCAAAACTCCAAAACTCCGAAACTCCGAAACTCCAAAACTCCGAAACTCCGAAACTCCAAAACTCCAAAACTCCAAAACTCCAAAACTCCGAAACTCCAAAACTCCAAAACTCCAAAACTCCAAAACTGCAAAACTCGAAAACTCCAAAACTGCAAAACTCCAAAACTCCAAAACTCCAAAACTCCAAAACTCCGAAACTCCGAAACTCCAAAACTCCAAAACTCCAAAACTCCGAAACTCCGAAACTCCAAAACTCCAAAACTCTAGAACTCCGAAACTCCAAAACTCCAAAACTCCAAAACTCCAAAACTCCGAAACTCCAAAACTCCGAAACTCCAAAACTCCCAAGCTCCAAAACTCCAAAACTCCAAAACTCCAAAACTCCAAAACTCCGAAACTCCGAAACTCCGAAACTCCAAAACTCCAAAACTCCGAAACTCCGAAACTCCAAAACTCCAAAACTCCGAAACTCCAAAACTCCAAAACTCCGAAACTCCAAAACTCCGAAACTCCAAAACTCCAAAACTCCAAAGCTCCAAAACTCCAAAACTGCAAAACTGCAAAACTCCAAAACTCCAAAACTCCGAAACTCCGAAACTCCAAAACTCCAAAACTCCAAAACTCCAAAACTCCGAAACTCCGAAACTCCAAAACTCCAAAACTCCGAAACTCCAAAACTCCAAAACTCCGAAACTCCGAAACTCCAAAACTCCAAAACTCCGAAACTCCAAAACTCCAAAACTCCAAAACTGCAAAACTCCAAAACTGCAAAACTCCGAAACTCCAAAACTCCAAAACTCCAAAACTCCAAAACTCCGAAACTCCGAAACTCCAAAACTCCAAAACTCCGAAACTCCAAAACTCCAAAACTCCAAAACTCCGAAACTCCAAAACTCCGAAACTCCAAAACTCCAAAACTCCAAAACTCCAAAACTCCAAAACTGCAAAACTCCAAAACTCCAAAACTCTAGAACTCCGAAACTCCAAAACTCTAGAACTCCGAAACTCCAAAACTCCAAAACTCCAAAACTCCGAAACTCCAAAACTCCGAAACTCCAAAACTCCAAAACTCCAAAACTCCAAAACTCCGAAACTCCAAAACTCCGAAACTCCAAAACTCCAAAACTCCAAAACTCCAAAACTCCAAAACTGCAAAACTCCAAAACTCCAAAACTCCGAAACTCCGAAACTCCGAAACTCCAAAACTCCAAAACTCCGAAACTCCGAAACTCCAAAACTCCAAAACTCCGAAACTCCGAAACTCCGAAACTCCGAAACTCCAAAACTCCAAAACTCCAAAACTCCGAAACTCCGAAACTCCAAAACTCCAAAACTCTAGAACTCCGAAACTCCAAAACTCCAAAACTCCAAAACTCCGAAACTCCGAAACTCCGAAACTCCGAAACTCCAAAACTCCAAAACTCCGAAACTCCGAAACTCCGAAACTCCGAAACTCCAAAACTCCAAAACTCCAAAACTCCAAAACTCCGAAACTCCGAAACTCCAAAACTCCAAAACTCTAGAACTCCGAAACTCCAAAACTCCAAAACTCCGAAACTCCGAAACTCCGAAACTCCGAAACTCCAAAACTCCAAAACTCCAAAACTCCGAAACTCCAAAACTCCGAAACTCCAAAACTCCAAAACTCCAAAACTCCGAAACTCCGAAACTCCAAAACTCCGAAACTCCAAAACTCCAAAACTCCGAAACTCCAAAACTCCAAAACTCCGAAACTCCGAAACTCCAAAACTCCGAAACTCCAAAACTCCAAAACTCCAAAACTCCAAAACTCCAAAACTCCAAAACTCCAAAACTCCGAAACTCCAAAATTCCAAAACTCCAAAACTCCAAAACTCCAAAACTCCAAAACTCCAAAACTTCGAAACTCCAAAACTCCGAAACTCCAAAACACCAAAACTCCAAAACTCCAAAACTCCAAAACTCCGAAACTCCGAAACTCCAAAACTCCAAAACTCCGAAACTCCAAAACTCCAAAACTCCGAAACTCCGAAACTCCAAAACTCCAAAACTCCGAAACTCCAAAACTCCAAAACTCCAAAACTGCAAAACTCCAAAACTGCAAAACTCCGAAACTCCAAAACTCCAAAACTCCAAAACTCCAAAACTCCGAAACTCCGAAACTCCAAAACTCCAAAACTCCGAAACTCCAAAACTCCAAAACTCCAAAACTCCAAAACTGCAAAACTCCAAAACTCCAAAACTCCGAAACTCCAAAACTCCAAAACTCCGAAACTCCGAAACTCCAAAACTCCAAAACTCCGAAACTCCAAAACTCCAAAACTGCAAAACTCCGAAACTCCAAAACTCCAAAACTCCAAAACTCCGAAACTCCGAAACTCCAAAACTCCGAAACTCCGAAACTCCAAAACTCCAAAACTCCAAAACTCCGAAACTCCAAAACTCCGAAACTCCGAAACTCCAAAACTCCAAAACTCCAAAACTCTAGAACTCCGAAACTCCAAAACTCCAAAACTCCAAAACTCCAAAACTCCGAAACTCCAAAACTCCGAAACTCCAAAACTCCCAAGCTCCAAACCTCCAAAACTCCAAAACTCCAAAACTCCAAAACTCCAAAACTCCGAAACTCCGAAACTCCGAAACTCCAAAACTCCAAAACTCCGAAACTCCGAAACTCCAAAACTCCAAAACTCCGAAACTCCAAAACTCCAAAACTCCGAAACTCCAAAACTCCGAAACTCCAAAACTCCAAAACTCCAAAGCTCCAAAACTCCAAAACTGCAAAACTGCAAAACTCCAAAACTCCAAAACTCCGAAACTCCGAAACTCCAAAACTCCAAAACTCCGAAACTCCGAAACTCCAAAACTCCGAAACTCCGAAACTCCAAAACTCCAAAACTCCAAAACTCCAAAACTCCGAAACTCCAAAACTCCAAAACTCCAAAACTCCAAAACTCCGAAACTCCAAAACTCCGAAACTCCAAAACTCCAAAACTCCAAAACTCCAAAACTCCAAAACTCCGAAACTCCAAAACTCAAAAGCTCCAAAACTCCAAAACTCCAAAACTCCAAAACTCCGAAACTCCAAAACTCCGAAACTCCAAAACTCCGAAACTCCGAAACTCCGAAACTCCGAAACTCCAAAACTCCAAAACTCCGAAACTCCAAAACTCCAAAACTCCAAAACTCCAAAACTCCAAAACTCCAAAACTCCGAAACTCCAAAATTCCAAAACTCCAAAACTCCAAAACTCCAAAACTCCAAAACTCCGAAACTCCAAAACTCCGAAACTCCAAAACTCCAAAACTCCAAAACTCCAAAACTCCAAAACTCCAAAACTCCGAAACTCCAAAACTCCAAAACTCCGAAACTCCGAAACTCCGAAACTCCAAAACTCCGAAACTCCGAAACTCCAAAACTCCGAAACTCCAAAACTCCGAAACTCCGAAACTCCGAAACTCCGAAACTCCAAAACTCCAAAACTCCAAAACTCCGAAACTCCAAAACTCCGAAACTCCAAAACTCCAAAACTCCAAAACTCCGAAACTCCAAAACTCCGAAACTCCAAAACTCCAAAACTCCGAAACTCCAAAACTCCAAAACTCCGAAACTCCGAAACTCCAAAACTCCAAAACTCTAGAACTCCGAAACTCCAAAACTCCAAAACTCCAAAACTCCGAAACTCCAAAACTCCGAAACTCCAAAACTCCAAAACTCCAAAACTCCAAAACTCCGAAACTCCAAAACTCCGAAACTCCAAAACTCCAAAACTCCAAAACTCCAAAACTCCAAAACTGCAAAACTCCAAAACTCCCAAACTCCAAAACTCCGAAACTCCGAAACTCCGAAACTCCAAAACTCCAAAACTCCAAAACTCCAAAACTCCGAAACTCCGAAACTCCAAAACTCCAAAACTCTAGAACTCCGAAACTCCAAAACTCCAAAACTCCAAAACTCCAAAGCTCCAAAACTCCAAAACTGCAAAACTGCAAAACTCCAAAACTCCAAAACTCCGAAACTCCGAAACTCCAAAACTCCGAAACTCCGAAACTCCAAAACTCCGAAACTCCAAAACTCCAAAACTCCAAAACTCCAAAACTCCGAAACTCCAAAACTCCAAAACTCCAAAACTCCGAAACTCCAAAACTCCGAAACTCCAAAACTCCAAAACTCCAAAACTCCAGAACTCCAAAACTCCGAAACTCCAAAGCTCAAAAGCTCCAAAACTCCAAAACTCCAAAACTCCAAAACTCCGAAACTCCAAAACTCCGAAACTCCGAAACTCCAAAACTCCGAAACTCCGAAACTCCGAAACTCCGAAACTCCAAAACTCCGAAACTCCAAAACTGCAAAACTGCAAAACTCCAAAACTCCAAAACTCCGAAACTCCGAAACTCCAAAACTCCAAAACTCCGAAACTCCGAAACTCCAAAACTCCGAAACTCCGAAACTCCAAAACTCCAAAACTCCAAAACTCCAAAACTCCGAAACTCCAAAACTCCAAAACTCCAAAACTCCAAAACTGCAAAACTCGAAAACTCCAAAACTGCAAAACTCCAAAACTCCAAAACTCCAAAACTCCGAAACTCCGAAACTCCGAAACTCCAAAACTCCAAAACTCCAAAACTCCGAAACTCCGAAACTCCAAAACTCCAAAACTCTAGAACTCCGAAACTCCAAAACTCCAAAACTCCAAAACTCCAAAACTCCGAAACTCCAAAACTCCGAAACTCCAAAACTCCCAAGCTCCAAAACTCCAAAACTCCAAAACTCCAAAACTCCAAAACTCCGAAACTCCGAAACTCCGAAACTCCAAAACTCCAAAACTCCGAAACTCCGAAACTCCAAAACTCCAAAACTCCGAAACTCCAAAACTCCAAAACTCCGAAACTCCAAAACTCCGAAACTCCAAAACTCCAAAACTCCAAAGCTCCAAAACTCCAAAACTGCAAAACTGCAAAACTCCAAAACTCCAAAACTCCGAAACTCCGAAACTCCAAAACTCCAAAACTCCAAAACTCCAAAACTCCGAAACTCCGAAACTCCAAAACTCCAAAACTCCGAAACTCCAAAACTCCAAAACTCCGAAACTCCGAAACTCCAAAACTCCAAAACTCCGAAACTCCAAAACTCCAAAACTCCAAAACTGCAAAACTCCAAAACTGCAAAACTCCGAAACTCCAAAACTCCAAAACTCCAAAACTCCAAAACTCCGAAACTCCGAAACTCCAAAACTCCAAAACTCCGAAACTCCAAAACTCCAAAACTCCAAAACTCCGAAACTCCAAAACTCCGAAACTCCAAAACTCCAAAACTCCAAAACTCCAAAACTCCAAAACTCCAAAACTGCAAAACTCCAAAACTCCAAAACTCTAGAACTCCGAAACTCCAAAACTCTAGAACTCCGAAACTCCAAAACTCCAAAACTCCAAAACTCCGAAACTCCAAAACTCCGAAACTCCAAAACTCCAAAACTCCAAAACTCCAAAACTCCGAAACTCCAAAACTCCGAAACTCCAAAACTCCAAAACTCCAAAACTCCAAAACTCCAAAACTGCAAAACTCCAAAACTCCAAAACTCCGAAACTCCGAAACTCCAAAACTCCAAAACTCCGAAACTCCGAAACTCCAAAACTCCAAAACTCCGAAACTCCGAAACTCCGAAACTCCGAAACTCCAAAACTCCAAAACTCCAAAACTCCGAAACTCCGAAACTCCAAAACTCCAAAACTCTAGAACTCCGAAACTCCAAAACTCCAAAACTCTGAAACTCCAAAATTCCAAAACTCCAAAACTCCAAAACTCCAAAACTCCAAAACTCCAAAACTTCGAAACTCCAAAACTCCGAAACTCCAAAACACCAAAACTCCAAAACTCCAAAACTCCAAAACTCCGAAACTCCGAAACTCCAAAACTCCAAAACTCCGAAACTCCAAAACTCCAAAACTCCGAAACTCCGAAACTCCAAAACTCCAAAACTCCGAAACTCCAAAACTCCAAAACTCCAAAACTGCAAAACTCCAAAACTGCAAAACTCCGAAACTCCAAAACTCCAAAACTCCAAAACTCCAAAACTCCGAAACTCCGAAACTCCAAAACTCCAAAACTCCGAAACTCCAAAACTCCAAAACTCCAAAACTCCAAAACTGCAAAACTCCAAAACTCCAAAACTCCGAAACTCCAAAACTCCAAAACTCCGAAACTCCGAAACTCCAAAACTCCAAAACTCCGAAACTCCAAAACTCCAAAACTGCAAAACTCCGAAACTCCAAAACTCCAAAACTCCAAAACTCCGAAACTCCGAAACTCCAAAACTCCGAAACTCCGAAACTCCAAAACTCCAAAACTCCAAAACTCCGAAACTCCAAAACTCCGAAACTCCGAAACTCCAAAACTCCAAAACTCCAAAACTCCGAAACTCCAAAACTCCAAAAACTCCAAAACTCCGAAACTCCGAAACTCCGAAACTCCGAAACTCCGAAACTCGAAAACTCCGAAACTCCGAAACTCCAAAACTCCAAAACTCCAAAACTCCGATACTCCGAAACTCGGAAACTCCCAAACTCCAAAACTCGAAAACTCCGAAACTCCGAAACTCCGAAACTCCAAAACTCCAAACCTCCAAAACTCCAAAACTCCAAAACTCCAAAACTCCGAAACTCCGAAACTCCAAAACTCCAAAACTCTAGAACTCCGAAACTCCAAAACTCCAAAACTCCAAAACTCCGAAACTCCAAAACTCCGAAACTCCAAAACTCCAAAACTCCAAAACTCCAAAACTCCGAAACTCCAAAACTCCGAAACTCCAAAACTCCAAAACTCCAAAACTCCAAAACTCCAAAACTGCAAAACTCCAAAACTCCAAAACTCCAAAACTCCGAAACTCCGAAACTCCGAAACTCCAAAACTCCAAAACTCCGAAACTCCGAAACTCCAAAACTCCAAAACTCCGAAACTCCGAAACTCCGAAACTCCGAAACTCCAAAACTCCAAAACTCCAAAACTCCAAAACTCCGAAACTCCGAAACTCCAAAACTCCAAAACTCTAGAACTCCGAAAATCCAAAACTCCAAAACTCCAAAACTCCGAAACTCCGAAACTCCGAAACTCCAAAACTCCGAAACTCCGAAACTCCAAAACTCCAAAACTCCAAAACTCCAAAACTCCAAAACTCCAAAACTCCGAAACTCCAAAACTCCAAAACTCCAAAACTCCAAAACTCCAAAACTCTAGAACTCCGAAACTCCAAAACTCCAAAACTCCAAAACTCCGAAACTCCAAAACTCCGAAACTCCAAAACTCCAAAACTCCAAAACTCCAAAACTCCGAAACTCCAAAACTCCGAAACTCCAAAACTCCAAAACTCCAAAACTCCAAAACTCCAAAACTGCAAAACTCCAAAACTCCAAAACTCTAGAACTCCGAAACTCCAAAACTCTAGAACTCCGAAACTCCAAAACTCCAAAACTCCAAAACTCCGAAACTCCAAAACTCCGAAACTCCAAAACTCCAAAACTCCAAAACTCCAAAACTCCGAAACTCCAAAACTCCGAAACTCCAAAACTCCAAAACTCCAAAACTCCAAAACTCCAAAACTGCAAAACTCCAAAACTCCAAAACTCCGAAACTCCGAAACTCCGAAACTCCAAAACTCCAAAACTCCGAAACTCCGAAACTCCAAAACTCCAAAACTCCGAAACTCCGAAACTCCGAAACTCCGAAACTCCAAAACTCCAAAACTCCAAAACTCCAAAACTCCGAAACTCCGAAACTCCAAAACTCCAAAACTCTAGAACTCCGAAACTCCAAAACTCCAAAACTCCAAAACTCCGAAACTCCAAAACTCCGAAACTCCAAAACTCCAAAACTCCAAAACTCCAAAACTCCAAAACTCCGAAACTCCAAAACTCCGAAACTCCAAAACTCCAAAACTCCAAAACTGCAAAACTCGAAAACTCCAAAACTGCAAAACTCCAAAACTCCAAAACTCCAAAACTCCGAAACTCCGAAACTCCGAAACTCCGAAACTCCAAAACTCCAAAACTCCAAAACTCCGAAACTCCGAAACTCCAAAACTCCAAAACTCTAGAACTCCGAAACTCCAAAACTCCAAAACTCCAAAACTCCAAAACTCCGAAACTCCAAAACTCCGAAACTCCAAAACTCCCAAGCTCCAAAACTCCAAAACTCCAAAACTCCAAAACTCCAAAACTCCAAAACTCCGAAACTCCGAAACTCCGAAACTCCAAAACTCCAAAACTCCGAAACTCCGAAACTCCAAAACTCCAAAACTCCGAAACTCCAAAACTCCAAAACTCCGAAACTCCAAAACTCCGAAACTCCAAAACTCCAAAACTCCAAAGCTCCAAAACTCCAAAACTGCAAAACTGCAAAACTCCAAAACTCCAAAACTCCGAAACTCCGAAACTCCAAAACTCCAAAACTCCGAAACTCCGAAACTCCAAAACTCCGAAACTCCGAAACTCCAAAACTCCAAAACTCCAAAACTCCAAAACTCCGAAACTCCAAAACTCCAAAACTCCAAAACTCCAAAACTCCGAAACTCCAAAACTCCGAAACTCCAAAACTCCAAAACTCCAAAACTCCAAAACTCCGAAACTCCAAAACTCAAAAGCTCCAAAACTCCAAAACTCCAAAACTCCAAAACTCCGAAACTCCAAAACTCCGAAACTCCAAAACTCCGAAACTCCGAAACTCCGAAACTCCGAAACTCCAAAACTCCAAAACTCCGAAACTCCAAAACTCCAAAACTCCAAAACTCCAAAACTCCAAAACTCCAAAACTCCGAAACTCCAAAATTCCAAAACTCCAAAACTCCAAAACTCCAAAACTCCAAAACTCCGAAACTCCAAAACTCCGAAACTCCAAAACTCCAAAACTCCAAAACTCCAAAACTCCAAAACTCCAAAACTCCGAAACTCCAAAACTCCAAAACTCCGAAACTCCGAAACTCCGAAACTCCAAAACTCCGAAACTCCGAAACTCCAAAACTCCGAAACTCCAAAACTCCGAAACTCCGAAACTCCGAAACTCCGAAACTCCAAAACTCCAAAACTCCAAAACTCCGAAACTCCAAAACTCCGAAACTCCAAAACTCCAAAACTCCAAAACTCCGAAACTCCAAAACTCCGAAACTCCAAAACTCCAAAACTCCGAAACTCCAAAACTCCAAAACTCCGAAACTCCGAAACTCCAAAACTCCAAAACTCTAGAACTCCGAAACTCCAAAACTCCAAAACTCCAAAACTCCGAAACTCCAAAACTCCGAAACTCCAAAACTCCAAAACTCCAAAACTCCAAAACTCCGAAACTCCAAAACTCCGAAACTCCAAAACTCCAAAACTCCAAAACTCCAAAACTCCAAAACTCCAAAACTGCAAAACTCCAAAACTCCAAAACTCCAAAACTCCGAAACTCCGAAACTCCGAAACTCCAAAACTCCAAAACTCCAAAACTCCAAAACTCCGAAACTCCGAAACTCCAAAACTCCAAAACTCTAGAACTCCGAAACTCCAAAACTCCAAAACTCCAAAACTCCAAAGCTCCAAAACTCCAAAACTGCAAAACTGCAAAACTCCAAAACTCCAAAACTCCGAAACTCCGAAACTCCAAAACTCCGAAACTCCGAAACTCCAAAACTCCGAAACTCCAAAACTCCAAAACTCCAAAACTCCAAAACTCCGAAACTCCAAAACTCCAAAACTCCAAAACTCCGAAACTCCAAAACTCCGAAACTCCAAAACTCCAAAACTCCAAAACTCCAAAACTCCAAAACTCCGAAACTCCAAAGCTCAAAAGCTCCAAAACTCCAAAACTCCAAAACTCCAAAACTCCGAAACTCCAAAACTCCGAAACTCCGAAACTCCAAAACTCCGAAACTCCGAAACTCCGAAACTCCGAAACTCCAAAACTCCGAAACTCCAAAACTGCAAAACTGCAAAACTCCAAAACTCCAAAACTCCGAAACTCCGAAACTCCAAAACTCCAAAACTCCGAAACTCCGAAACTCCAAAACTCCGAAACTCCGAAACTCCAAAACTCCAAAACTCCAAAACTCCAAAACTCCGAAACTCCAAAACTCCAAAACTCCAAAACTCCAAAACTGCAAAACTCGAAAACTCCAAAACTGCAAAACTCCAAAACTCCAAAACTCCAAAACTCCGAAACTCCGAAACTCCAAAACTCCAAAACTCCGAAACTCCGAAACTCCAAAACTCCAAAACTCTAGAACTCCGAAACTCCAAAACTCCAAAACTCCAAAACTCCAAAACTCCGAAACTCCAAAACTCCGAAACTCCAAAACTCCCAAGCTCCAAAACTCCAAAACTCCAAAACTCCAAAACTCCAAAACTCCGAAACTCCGAAACTCCGAAACTCCAAAACTCCAAAACTCCGAAACTCCGAAACTCCAAAACTCCAAAACTCCGAAACTCCAAAACTCCAAAACTCCGAAACTCCAAAACTCCGAAACTCCAAAACTCCAAAACTCCAAAGCTCCAAAACTCCAAAACTGCAAAACTGCAAAACTCCAAAACTCCAAAACTCCGAAACTCCGAAACTCCAAAACTCCAAAACTCCGAAACTCCGAAACTCCAAAACTCCGAAACTCCGAAACTCCAAAACTCCAAAACTCCAAAACTCCAAAACTCCGAAACTCCAAAACTCCAAAACTCCAAAACTCCAAAACTCCGAAACTCCAAAACTCCGAAACTCCAAAACTCCAAAACTCCAAAACTCCAAAACTCCGAAACTCCAAAACTCAAAAGCTCCAAAACTCCAAAACTCCAAAACTCCAAAACTCCGAAACTCCAAAACTCCGAAACTCCAAAACTCCGAAACTCCGAAACTCCGAAACTCCGAAACTCCAAAACTCCAAAACTCCAAAACTCCAAAACTCCAAAACTCCAAAACTCCGAAACTCCAAAATTCCAAAACTCCAAAACTCCAAAACTCCAAAACTCCAAAACTCCGAAACTCCAAAACTCCGAAACTCCAAAACTCCAAAACTCCAAAACTCCAAAACTCCGAAACTCCAAAACTCCAAAACTCCGAAACTCCGAAACTCCGAAACTCCAAAACTCCGAAACTCCGAAACTCCAAAACTCCGAAACTCCAAAACTCCGAAACTCCGAAACTCCGAAACTCCGAAACTCCAAAACTCCAAAACTCCAAAACTCCGAAACTCCAAAACTCCGAAACTCCAAAACTCCAAAACTCCAAAACTCCGAAACTCCAAAACTCCGAAACTCCAAAACTCCAAAACTCCGAAACTCCAAAACTCCAAAACTCCGAAACTCCGAAACTCCAAAACTCCAAAACTCTAGAACTCCGAAACTCCAAAACTGCAAAACTCCAAAACTCCAAAACTCCAAAACTCCAAAACTCCAAAACTCCAAAACTCCGAAACTCCGAAACTCCAAAACTCCAAAACTCCGAAACTCCAAAACTCCAAAACTCCAAAACTCCAAAACTCCGAAACTCCAAAACTCCAAAACTCCAAAACTCCGAAACTCCAAAACTCCAAAACTCCAAAACTCTAGAACTCCGAAACTCCAAAACTCCAAAACTCCAAAACTCCAAAACTGCAAAACTCCAAAACTCCAAAACTCCAAAACTCCGAAACTCCGAAACTCCGAAACTCCAAAACTCCAAAACTCCGAAACTCCGAAACTCCAAAACTCCAGAACTCCGAAACTCCGAAACTCCGAAACTCCGAAACTCCAAAACTCCAAAACTCCAAAACTCCAAAACTCCGAAACTCCGAAACTCCAAAACTCCAAAACTCTAGAACTCCGAAACTCCAAAACTCCAAAACTCCAAAACTCCGAAACTCCAAAACTCCGAAACTCCAAAACTCCAAAACTCCAAAACTCCAAAACTCCGAAACTCCAAAACTCCAAAACTCCGAAACTCCAAAACTCCAAAACTCCAAAACTCCAAAACTCCAAAACTCCGAAACTCCAAAACTCCGAAACTCCAAAACTCCAAAACTCCAAAACTCCAAAACTCCGAAACTCCAAAACTCCAAAACTCCAAAACTCCAAAACTCCAAAACTCCAAAACTCCAAAACTGCAAAACTCCAAAACTCCGAAACTCCAAAACTCCAAAACTCCGAAACTCCGAAACTCCGAAACTCCAAAACTCCGAAACTCCGAAACTCCGAAACTCCAAAACTCCGAAACTCCAAAACTCCGAAACTCCGAAACTCCGAAACTCCGAAACTCCAAAACTCCAAAACTCCAAAACTCCGAAACTCCGAAACTCCAAAACTCCAAAACTCTAGAACTCCGAAACTACAAAACTCTAGAACTCCGAAACTCCAAAACTCCAAAACTCCAAAACTCCAAAACTCCGAAACTCCGAAACTCCAAAACTCCAAAACTCTAGAACTCCGAAACTCCAAAACTCCAAAACTCCGAAACTCCAAAACTCCGAAACTCCAAAACTCCAAAACTCCAAAACTCCAAAACTCCGAAACTCCAAAACTCCGAAACTCCAAAACTCCAAAACTCCAAAACTCCAAAACTCCAAAACTCCAAAACTCCAAAACTCCAAAACTCCGAAACTCCGAAACTCCGAAACTCCAAAACTCCAAAACTCCAAAACTCCGAAACTCCAAAACTCCAAAACTCTAGAACTCCGAAACTCCAAAACTCCGAAACTCCAAAACTCCGAAACTCCAAAACTCCAAAACTCCAAAACTCCAAAACTCCAAAACTCCAAAACTCCAAAACTCCAAAACTCCAAAACTCCGAAACTCCGAAACTCCGAAACTCCAAAACACCAAAACTCCGAAACTCCGAAACTCCAAAACTCCAAAACTCCGAAACTCCAAAACTCCAAAACTCCGAAACTCCAAAACTCCGAAACTCCAAAACTCCAAAACTCCAAAACTCCAAAACTCCAAAACTGCAAAACTCCAAAACTCCAAAACTCCAAAACTCCGAAACTCCGAAACTCCGAAACTCCAAAACTCCGAAACTCCGAAACTCCAAAACTCCGAAACTCCGAAACTCCGAAACTCCGAAACTCCAAAACTCCAAAACTCCGAAACTCCAAAACTCCGAAACTCCAAAACTCCAAAACTCCAAAACTCCAAAACTCCAAAACACCGAAACTCCGAAACTCCGAAACTCCGAAACTCCAAAACTCCAAAACTCCAAAGCTCCAAAACTCCGAAACTCCGAAACTCCAAAACTCCAAAACTCCGAAACTCCGAAACTCCAAAACTCCAAAACTCCAAAACTCCAAAACTCCGAAACTCCAAAACTCCGAAACTCCAAAACTCCAAAACTCCAAAACTCCGAAACTCCAAAACTCCGAAACTCCAAAACTCCAAAACTCCAAAACTCCAAAACTCCAAAACTCCAAAACTCCGAAACTCCGAAACTCCAAAACTCCAAAACTCCGAAACTCCAAAACTCCAAAACTCCGAAACTCCGAAACTCCAAAACTCCAAAACTCCGAAACTCCAAAACTCCAAAACTCCAAAACTGCAAAACTCCAAAACTGCAAAACTCCGAAACTCCAAAACTCCAAAACTCCAAAACTCCAAAACTCCGAAACTCCGAAACTCCAAAACTCCAAAACTCCGAAACTCCAAAACTCCAAAACTCCAAAACTCCAAAACTCCGAAACTCCAAAACTCCAAAACTCCAAAACTCCGAAACTCCAAAACTCCAAAACTCCAAAACTCCAAAACTCTAGAACTCCGAAACTCCAAAACTCCAAAACTCCGAAACTCCAAAACTCCAAAACTCCAAAACTCCAAAACTCCGAAACTCCAAAACTCCGAAACTCCGAAACTCCGAAACTCCAAAACTCCGAAACTCCGAAACTCCAAAACTCCGAAACTCCGAAACTCCGAAACTCCGAAACTCCAAAACTCCAAAACTCCGAAACTCCAAAACTCCGAAACTCCAAAACTCCGAAACTCCGAAACTCCGAAACTCCGAAACTCCAAAACTCCAAAACTCCGAAACTCCAAAACTCCGAAACTCCAAAACTCCAAAACTCCAAAACTCCAAAACTCCAAAACACCGAAACTCCGAAACTCCGAAACTCCGAAACTCCAAAACTCCAAAACTCCAAAGCTCCAAAACTCCGAAACTCCGAAACTCCAAAACTCCAAAACTCCGAAACTCCGAAACTCCAAAACTCCAAAACTCCAAAACTCCAAAACTCCGAAACTCCAAAACTCCGAAACTCCAAAACTGCAAAACTCCAAAACTGCAAAACTCCGAAACTCCAAAACTCCAAAACTCCAAAACTCCAAAACTCCGAAACTCCGAAACTCCAAAACTCCAAAACTCCGAAACTCCAAAACTCCAAAACTCCAAAACTCCAAAACTCCGAAACTCCAAAACTCCAAAACTCCAAAACTCCGAAACTCCAAAACTCCAAAACTCCAAAACTCCAAAACTCTAGAACTCCGAAACTCCAAAACTCCAAAACTCCAAAACTCCGAAACTCCAAAACTCCGAAACTCCAAAACTCCAAAACTCCAAAACTCCAAAACTCCGAAACTCCAAAACTCCGAAACTCCAAAACTCCAAAACTCCAAAACTCCAAAACTCCAAAACTGGAAAACTCCAAAACTCCAAAACTCTAGGACTCTGAAACTCCAAAACTCTAGAACTCCAAAACTCCAAAACTCCAAAACTCCGAAACTCCAAAACTCCGAAACTCCAAAACTCCAAAACTCCAAAACTCCGAAACTCCAAAACTCCGAAACTCCAAAACTCCAAAACTCCAAAACTCCAAAACTCCAAAACTGCAAAACTCCAAAACTCCAAAACTCCGAAACTCCGAAACTCCGAAACTCCGAAACTCCAAAACTCCAAAACTCCGAAACTCCGAAACTCCAAAACTCCAAAACTCCGAAACTCCGAAACTCCGAAACTCCGAAACTCCAAAACTCCAAAACTCCAAAACTCCAAAACTCCGAAACTCCGAAACTCCAAAACTCCAAAACTCTAGAACTCCGAAACTCCAAAACTCCAAAACTCCAAAACTCCGAAACTCCAAAACTCCGAAACTCCAAAACTCCAAAACTCCAAAACTCCAAAACTCCGAAACTCCAAAACTCCGAAACTCCAAAACTCCAAAACTCCAAAACTCCAAAACTCCAAAACTCCAAAACTGCAAAACTCCAAAACTCCAAAACTCCAAAACTCCGAAACTCCGAAACTCCGAAACTCCAAAACTCCAAAACTCCAAAACTCCGAAACTCCGAAACTCCAAAACTCCAAAACTCTAGAACTCCGAAACTCCAAAACTCCAAAACTCCAAAACTCCGAAACTCCAAAACTCCGAAACTCCAAAACTCCCAAACTCCAAAACTCCAAAACTCCAAAACTCCAAAACTCCAAAACTCCAAAACTCCGAAACTCCGAAACTCCGAAACTCCAAAACTCCAAAACTCCGAAACTCCGAAACTCCAAAACTCCAAAACTCCGAAACTCCAAAACTCCAAAACTCCGAAACTCCAAAACTCCGAAACTCCAAAACTCCAAAACTCCAAAGCTCCAAAACTCCAAAACTGCAAAACTGCAAAACTCCAAAACTCCAAAACTCCGAAACTCCGAAACTCCAAAACTCCAAAACTCCGAAACTCCAAAACTCCGAAACTCCGAAACTCCAAAACTCCAAAACTCCAAAACTCCGAAACTCCAAAACTCCAAAACTCCAAAACTCCAAAACTCCGAAACTCCAAAACTCCGAAACTCCAAAACTCCAAAACTCCAAAACTCCAAAACTCCAAAACTCCGAAACTCCAAAACTCAAAAGCTCCAAAACTCCAAAACTCCAAAACTCCAAAACTCCGAAACTCCAAAACTCCGAAACTCCAAAACTCCGAAACTCCGAAACTCCGAAACTCCGAAACTCCAAAACTCCAAAACTCCGAAACTCCAAAACTCCAAAACTCCAAAACTCCAAAACTCCAAAACTCCAAAACTCCGAAACTCCAAAATTCCAAAACTCCAAAACTCCGAAACTCCGAAACTCCAAAACTCCGAAACTCCAAAACTCCAAAACTCCGAAACTCCAAAACTCCAAAACTCCGAAACTCCGAAACTCCAAAACTCCGAAACTCCAAAACTCCAAAACTCCAAAACTCCAAAACTCCAAAACTCCAAAACTCCAAAACTCCGAAACTCCAAAATTCCAAAACTCCAAAACTCCAAAACTCCAAAACTCCAAAACTCCAAAACTTCGAAACTCCAAAACTCCGAAACTCCAAAACTCCAAAACTCCAAAACTCCAAAACTCCAAAACTCCAAAACTCCGAAACTCCGAAACTCCAAAACTCCAAAACTCCGAAACTCCAAAACTCCAAAACTCCGAAACTCCGAAACTCCAAAACTCCAAAACTCCGAAACTCCAAAACTCCAAAACTCCAAAACTGCAAAACTCCAAAACTGCAAAACTCCGAAACTCCAAAACTCCAAAACTCCAAAACTCCAAAACTCCGAAACTCCGAAACTCCAAAACTCCAAAACTCCGAAACTCCAAAACTCCAAAACTCCAAAACTCCAAAACTGCAAAACTCCAAAACTCCAAAACTCCGAAACTCCAAAACTCCAAAACTCCGAAACTCCGAAACTCCAAAACTCCGAAACTCCGAAACTCCAAAACTCCAAAACTCCGATACTCCGAAACTCGGAAACTCCCAAACTCCAAAACTCGAAAACTCCGAAACTCCGAAACTCCGAAACTCCAAAACTCCAAACCTCCAAAACTCCAAAACTCCGAAACTCCGAAACTCCGAAACTCCAAAACTCCGAAACTCCGAAACTCCAAAACTCCGAAACTCCAAAACTCCGAAACTCCGAAACTCCGAAACTCCGAAACTCCAAAACTCCAAAACTCCAAAACTCCGAAACTCCAAAACTCCGAAACTCCAAAACTCCAAAACTCCAAAACTCCGAAACTCCGAAACTCCAAAACTCCGAAACTCCAAAACTCCAAAACTCCGAAACTCCAAAACTCCAAAACTCCGAAACTCCGAAACTCCAAAACTCCGAAACTCCAAAACTCCAAAACTCCAAAACTCCAAAACTCCAAAACTCCAAAACTCCAAAACTCCGAAACTCCAAAATTCCAAAACTCCAAAACTCCAAAACTCCAAAACTCCAAAACTCCAAAACTTCGAAACTCCAAAACTCCGAAACTCGAAAACTCCAAAACTCCAAAACTCCAAAACTCCAAAACTCCAAAACTCTGAAACTCCGAAACTCCAAAACTCCAAAACTCCGAAACTCCAAAACTCCAAAACTCCGAAACTCCGAAACTCCAAAACTCCAAAACTCCGAAACTCCAAAACTCCAAAACTCCAAAACTGCAAAACTCCAAAACTGCAAAACTCCGAAACTCCAAAACTCCAAAACTCCAAAACTCCAAAACTCCGAAACTCCGAAACTCCAAAACTCCAAAACTCCGAAACTCCAAAACTCCAAAACTCCAAAACTCCAAAACTGCAAAACTCCAAAACTCCAAAACTCCGAAACTCCAAAACTCCAAAACTCCGAAACTCCGAAACTCCAAAACTCCAAAACTCCGAAACTCCAAAACTCCGAAACTCCGAAACTCCAAAACTCCAAAACTCCGAAACTCCAAAACTCCAAAACTCCAAAACTCCAAAACTGCAAAACTCCAAAACTCCAAAACTCCGAAACTCCAAAACTCCAAAACTCCGAAACTCCGAAACTCCAAAACTCCAAAACTCCGAAACTCAAAAACTCCAAAACTGCAAAACTCCGAAACTCCAAAACTCCAAAACTCCAAAACTCCGAAACTCCGAAACTCCAAAACTCCGAAACTCCGAAACTCCAAAACTCCAAAACTCCAAAACTCCGAAACTCCAAAACTCCGAAACTCCGAAACTCCAAAACTCCAAAACTCCAAAACTCCGAAACTCCAAAACTCCAAAAACTCCAAAACTCCGAAACTCCGAAACTCCGAAACTCCGAAACTCCGAAACTCGAAAACTCCGAAACTCCGAAACTCCAAAACTCCAAAACTCCAAAACTCCGATACTCCGAAACTCGGAAACTCCCAAACTCCAAAACTCGAAAACTCCGAAACTCCGAAACTCCGAAACTCCAAAACTCCAAACCTCCAAAACTCCAAAACTCCAAAACTCCAAAACTCCGAAACTCCGAAACTCCAAAACTCCAAAACTCTAGAACTCCGAAACTCCAAAACTCCAAAACTCCAAAACTCCGAAACTCCAAAACTCCGAAACTCCAAAACTCCAAAACTCCAAAACTCCAAAACTCCAAAACTCCAAAACTCCGAAACTCCAAAACTCCAAAACTCCAAAACTCCAAAACTCCAAAACTGCAAAACTCCAAAACTCCAAAACTCCAAAACTCCGAAACTCCGAAACTCCGAAACTCCAAAACTCCAAAACTCCGAAACTCCGAAACTCCAAAACTCCAAAACTCCGAAACTCCGAAACTCCGAAACTCCGAAACTCCAAAACTCCAAAACTCCAAAACTCCAAAACTCCGAAACTCCGAAACTCCAAAACTCCAAAACTCTAGAACTCCGAAACTCCAAAACTCCAAAACTCCAAAACTCCAAAACTCCGAAACTCCGAAACTCCGAAACTCCAAAACTCCGAAACTCCGAAACTCCGAAACTCCAAAACTCCAAAACTCCAAAACTCCAAAACTCCAAAACTCCGAAACTCCAAAACTCCAAAACTCCAAAACTCCAAAACTCCAAAACTCCAAAACTCTAGAACTCCGAAACTCCAAAACTCCAAAACTCCAAAACTCCGATACTCCGAAACTCGGAAACTCCCAAACTCCAAAACTCGAAAACTCCGAAACTCCGAAACTCCAAAACTCCAAACCTCCAAAACTCCAAAACTCCGAAACTCCGAAACTCCGAAACTCCAAAACTCCGAAACTCCGAAACTCCAAAACTCCAAAACTCCGAAACTCCAAAACTCCGAAACTCCGAAACTCCGAAACTCCGAAACTCCAAAACTCCAAAACTCCAAAACTCCGAAACTCCAAAACTCCGAAACTCCAAAACTCCAAAACTCCAAAACTCCGAAACTCCGAAACTCCAAAACTCCGAAACTCCAAAACTCCAAAACTCCGAAACTCCAAAACTCCAAAACTCCAAAACTCCGAAACTCCGAAACTCCAAAACTCCGAAACTCCAAAACTCCAAAATTCCAAAACTCCAAAACTCCAAAACTCCAAAACTCCAAAACTCCGAAACTCCAAAATTCCAAAACTCCAAAACTCCAAAACTCCAAAACTCCAAAACTCCAAAACTTCGAAACTCCAAAACTCCGAAACTCCAAAACTCCAAAACTCCAAAACTCCAAAACTCCAAAACTCCAAAACTCCGAAACTCCGAAACTCCAAAACTCCAAAACTCCGAAACTCCAAAACTCCAAAACTCCGAAACTCCGAAACTCCAAAACTCCAAAACTCCGAAACTCCAAAACTCCAAAACTCCAAAACTGCAAAACTAAAAAACTGCAAAACTCCGAAACTCCAAAACTCCAAAACTCCAAAACTCCGAAACTCCGAAACTCCAAAACTCCAAAACTCCGAAACTCCAAAACTCCAAAACTCCAAAACTCCAAAACTGCAAAACTCCAAAACTCCAAAACTCCGAAACTCCAAAACTCCAAAACTCCGAAACTCCGAAACTCCAAAACTCCAAAACTCCGAAACTCCAAAACTCCAAAACTGCAAAACTCCGAAACTCCAAAACTCCAAAACTCCAAAACTCCGAAACTCCGAAACTCCAAAACTCCGAAACTCCGAAACTCCAAAACTCCAAAACTCCAAAACTCCGAAACTCCAAAACTCCGAAACTCCGAAACTCCAAAACTCCAAAACTCCAAAACTCCGAAACTCCAAAACTCCAAAAACTCCAAAACTCCGAAACTCCGAAACTCCGAAACTCCGAAACTCGAAAACTCCGAAACTCCGAAACTCCAAAACTCCAAAACTCCAAAACTCCGATACTCCGAAACTCGGAAACTCCCAAACTCCAAAACTCGAAAACTCCGAAACTCCGAAACTCCGAAACTCCAAAACTCCAAACCTCCAAAACTCCAAAACTCCAAAACTCCAAAACTCCGAAACTCCGAAACTCCAAAACTCCAAAACTCTAGAACTCCGAAACTCCAAAACTCCAAAACTCCAAAACTCCAAAACTCCGAAACTCCGAAACTCCAAAACTCCGAAACTCCGAAACTCCAAAACTCCAAAACTCCAAAACTCCAAAACTCCGAAACTCCAAAACTCCAAAACTCCAAAACTCCAAAACTCCGAAACTCCAAAAACTCCAAAACTCCGAAACTCCGAAACTCCGAAACTCCGAAACTCCGAAACTCCAAAACTCCAAAACTCCAAAACTCCGATACTCCGAAACTCGGAAACTCCCAAACTCCAAAACTCGAAAACTCCGAAACTCCGAAACTCCGAAACTCCAAAACTCCAAACCTCCAAAACTCCAAAACTCCAAAACTCCAAAACTCCGAAACTCCGAAACTCCAAAACTCCAAAACTCTAGAACTCCGAAACTCCAAAACTCCAAAACTCCGAAACTCCAAAACTCCGAAACTCCAAAACTCCAAAACTCCAAAACTCCAAAACTCCAAAACTCCAAAACTCCGAAACTCCAAAACTCCAAAACTCCAAAACTCCAAAACTCCAAAACTGCAAAACTCCAAAACTCCAAAACTCCAAAACTCCGAAACTCCGAAACTCCGAAACTCCAAAACTCCAAAACTCCGAAACTCCGAAACTCCAAAACTCCAAAACTCCGAAACTCCGAAACTCCGAAACTCCGAAACTCCAAAACTCCAAAACTCCAAAACTCCAAAACTCCGAAACTCCGAAACTCCAAAACTCCAAAACTCTAGAACTCCGAAACTCCAAAACTCCAAAACTCCAAAACTCCAAAACTCCGAAACTCCGAAACTCCGAAACTCCAAAACTCCGAAACTCCGAAACTCCGAAACTCCAAAACTCCAAAACTCCAAAACTCCAAAACTCCAAAACTCCGAAACTCCAAAACTCCAAAACTCCAAAACTCCAAAACTCCAAAACTCCAAAACTCTAGAACTCCGAAACTCCAAAACTCCAAAACTCCAAAACTCCGATACTCCGAAACTCGGAAACTCCCAAACTCCAAAACTCGAAAACTCCGAAACTCCGAAACTCCAAAACTCCAAACCTCCAAAACTCCAAAACTCCGAAACTCCGAAACTCCGAAACTCCAAAACTCCGAAACTCCGAAACTCCAAAACTCCGAAACTCCAAAACTCCGAAACTCCGAAACTCCGAAACTCCGAAACTCCAAAACTCCAAAACTCCAAAACTCCGAAACTCCAAAACTCCGAAACTCCAAAACTCCAAAACTCCAAAACTCCGAAACTCCGAAACTCCAAAACTCCGAAACTCCAAAACTCCAAAACTCCGAAACTCCAAAACTCCAAAACTCCAAAACTCCGAAACTCCGAAACTCCAAAACTCCGAAACTCCAAAACTCCAAAATTCCAAAACTCCAAAACTCCAAAACTCCAAAACTCCAAAACTCCGAAACTCCAAAATTCCAAAACTCCAAAACTCCAAAACTCCAAAACTCCAAAACTCCAAAACTTCGAAACTCCAAAACTCCGAAACTCCAAAACTCCAAAACTCCAAAACTCCAAAACTCCAAAACTCCAAAACTCCGAAACTCCGAAACTCCAAAACTCCAAAACTCCGAAACTCCAAAACTCCAAAACTCCGAAACTCCGAAACTCCAAAACTCCAAAACTCCGAAACTCCAAAACTCCAAAACTCCAAAACTGCAAAACTAAAAAACTGCAAAACTCCGAAACTCCAAAACTCCAAAACTCCAAAACTCCGAAACTCCGAAACTCCAAAACTCCAAAACTCCGAAACTCCAAAACTCCAAAACTCCAAAACTCCAAAACTGCAAAACTCCAAAACTCCAAAACTCCGAAACTCCAAAACTCCAAAACTCCGAAACTCCGAAACTCCAAAACTCCAAAACTCCGAAACTCCAAAACTCCAAAACTGCAAAACTCCGAAACTCCAAAACTCCAAAACTCCAAAACTCCGAAACTCCGAAACTCCAAAACTCTGAAACTCCGAAACTCCAAAACTCCAAAACTCCAAAACTCCGAAACTCCAAAACTCCGAAACTCCGAAACTCCAAAACTCCAAAACTCCAAAACTCCGAAACTCCAAAACTCCAAAAACTCCAAAACTCCGAAACTCCGAAACTCCGAAACTCCGAAACTCGAAAACTCCGAAACTCCGAAACTCCAAAACTCCAAAACTCCAAAACTCCGATACTCCGAAACTCGGAAACTCCCAAACTCCAAAACTCGAAAACTCCGAAACTCCGAAACTCCGAAACTCCAAAACTCCAAACCTCCAAAACTCCAAAACTCCAAAACTCCAAAACTCCGAAACTCCGAAACTCCAAAACTCCAAAACTCTAGAACTCCGAAACTCCAAAACTCCAAAACTCCAAAACTCCAAAACTCCGAAACTCCGAAACTCCAAAACTCCGAAACTCCGAAACTCCAAAACTCCAAAACTCCAAAACTCCAAAACTCCGAAACTCCAAAACTCCAAAACTCCAAAACTCCAAAACTCCGAAACTCCAAAACTCCGAAACTCCAAAACTCCAAAACTCCAAAACTCCAAAACTCCGAAACTCCAAAACTCAAAAGCTCCAAAACTCCAAAACTCCAAAACTCCAAAACTCCGAAACTCCAAAACTCCGAAACTCCAAAACTCCGAAACTCCGAAACTCCGAAACTCCGAAACTCCAAAACTCCAAAACTCCGAAACTCCAAAACTCCAAAACTCCAAAACTCCAAAACTCCAAAACTCCAAAACTCCGAAACTCCAAAATTCCAAAACTCCAAAACTCCAAAACTCCAAAACTCCAAAACTCCGAAACTCCAAAACTCCGAAACTCCAAAACTCCAAAACTCCAAAACTCCAAAACTCCAAAACTCCAAAACTCCGAAACTCCAAAACTCCAAAACTCCGAAACTCCGAAACTCCGAAACTCCAAAACTCCGAAACTCCGAAACTCCAAAACTCCGAAACTCCAAAACTCCGAAACTCCGAAACTCCGAAACTCCGAAACTCCAAAACTCCAAAACTCCAAAACTCCGAAACTCCAAAACTCCGAAACTCCAAAACTCCAAAACTCCAAAACTCCGAAACTCCAAAACTCCGAAACTCCAAAACTCCAAAACTCCGAAACTCCAAAACTCCAAAACTCCGAAACTCCGAAACTCCAAAACTCCAAAACTCTAGAACTCCGAAACTCCAAAACTCCAAAACTCCAAAACTCCGAAACTCCAAAACTCCGAAACTCCAAAACTCCAAAACTCCAAAACTCCAAAACTCCGAAACTCCAAAACTCCGAAACTCCAAAACTCCAAAACTCCAAAACTCCAAAACTCCAAAACTCCAAAACTGCAAAACTCCAAAACTCCAAAACTCCAAAACTCCGAAACTCCGAAACTCCGAAACTCCAAAACTCCAAAACTCCAAAACTCCAAAACTCCGAAACTCCGAAACTCCAAAACTCCAAAACTCTAGAACTCCGAAACTCCAAAACTCCAAAACTCCAAAACTCCAAAGCTCCAAAACTCCAAAACTGCAAAACTGCAAAACTCCAAAACTCCAAAACTCCGAAACTCCGAAACTCCAAAACTCCGAAACTCCGAAACTCCAAAACTCCGAAACTCCAAAACTCCAAAACTCCAAAACTCCAAAACTCCGAAACTCCAAAACTCCAAAACTCCAAAACTCCGAAACTCCAAAACTCCGAAACTCCAAAACTCCAAAACTCCAAAACTCCAAAACTCCAAAACTCCAAAACTCCGAAACTCCAAAGCTCAAAAGCTCCAAAACTCCAAAACTCCAAAACTCCAAAACTCCGAAACTCCAAAACTCCGAAACTCCGAAACTCCAAAACTCCGAAACTCCGAAACTCCGAAACTCCGAAACTCCAAAACTCCGAAACTCCAAAACTGCAAAACTGCAAAACTCCAAAACTCCAAAACTCCGAAACTCCGAAACTCCAAAACTCCAAAACTCCGAAACTCCGAAACTCCAAAACTCCGAAACTCCGAAACTCCAAAACTCCAAAACTCCAAAACTCCAAAACTCCGAAACTCCAAAACTCCAAAACTCCAAAACTCCAAAACTGCAAAACTCGAAAACTCCAAAACTGCAAAACTCCAAAACTCCAAAACTCCAAAACTCCGAAACTCCGAAACTCCGAAACTCCAAAACTCCAAAACTCCAAAACTCCGAAACTCCGAAACTCCAAAACTCCAAAACTCTAGAACTCCGAAACTCCAAAACTCCAAAACTCCAAAACTCCAAAACTCCGAAACTCCAAAACTCCGAAACTCCAAAACTCCCAAGCTCCAAAACTCCAAAACTCCAAAACTCCAAAACTCCAAAACTCCAAAACTCCGAAACTCCGAAACTCCGAAACTCCAAAACTCCAAAACTCCGAAACTCCGAAACTCCAAAACTCCAAAACTCCGAAACTCCAAAACTCCAAAACTCCGAAACTCCAAAACTCCGAAACTCCAAAACTCCAAAACTCCAAAGCTCCAAAACTCCAAAACTGCAAAACTGCAAAACTCCAAAACTCCAAAACTCCGAAACTCCGAAACTCCAAAACTCCAAAACTCCGAAACTCCGAAACTCCAAAACTCCGAAACTCCGAAACTCCAAAACTCCAAAACTCCAAAACTCCAAAACTCCGAAACTCCAAAACTCCAAAACTCCAAAACTCCAAAACTCCGAAACTCCAAAACTCCGAAACTCCAAAACTCCAAAACTCCAAAACTCCAAAACTCCGAAACTCCAAAACTCAAAAGCTCCAAAACTCCAAAACTCCAAAACTCCAAAACTCCGAAACTCCAAAACTCCGAAACTCCAAAACTCCGAAACTCCGAAACTCCGAAACTCCGAAACTCCAAAACTCCAAAACTCCAAAACTCCAAAACTCCAAAACTCCAAAACTCCGAAACTCCAAAATTCCAAAACTCCAAAACTCCAAAACTCCAAAACTCCGAAACTCCAAAACTCCGAAACTCCAAAACTCCAAAACTCCAAAACTCCAAAACTCCAAAACTCCAAAACTCCAAAACTCCGAAACTCCAAAACTCCGAAACTCCAAAACTCCAAAACTCCAAAGCTCCAAAACTCCAAAACTGCAAAACTGCAAAACTCCAAAACTCCAAAACTCCGAAACTCCAAAACTCCAAAACTCCGAAACTCCGAAACTCCAAAACTCCGAAACTCCAAAACTCCGAAACTCCAAAACTCCAAAACTCCAAAACTCCGAAACTCCAAAACTCCGAAACTCCAAAACTCCAAAACTCCGAAACTCCAAAACTCCAAAACTCCGAAACTCCGAAACTCCAAAACTCCAAAACTCTAGAACTCCGAAACTCCAAAACTGCAAAACTCCAAAACTCCAAAACTCCAAAACTCCAAAACTCCAAAACTCCGAAACTCCGAAACTCCAAAACTCCAAAACTCCGAAACTCCAAAACTCCAAAACTCCAAAACTCCAAAACTCCGAAACTCCAAAACTCCAAAACTCCAAAACTCCGAAACTCCAAAACTCCAAAACTCCAAAACTCTAGAACTCCGAAACTCCAAAACTCCAAAACTCCAAAACTGCAAAACTCCAAAACTCCAAAACTCCAAAACTCCGAAACTCCGAAACTCCGAAACTCCAAAACTCCAAAACTCCGAAACTCCGAAACTCCAAAACTCCAAAACTCCGAAACTCCGAAACTCCGAAACTCCGAAACTCCAAAACTCCAAAACTCCAAAACTCCGAAACTCCGAAACTCCAAAACTCCAAAACTCTAGAACTCCGAAACTCCAAAACTCCAAAACTCCAAAACTCCGAAACTCCAAAACTCCGAAACTCCAAAACTCCAAAACTCCAAAACTCCAAAACTCCGAAACTCCAAAACTCCAAAACTCCGAAACTCCAAAACTCCAAAACTCCAAAACTCCAAAACTCCGAAACTCCAAAACTCCGAAACTCCAAAACTCCAAAACTCCAAAACTCCAAAACTCCGAAACTCCAAAACTCCAAAACTCCAAAACTCCAAAACTCCAAAACTCCAAAACTCCAAAACTGCAAAACTCCAAAACTCCGAAACTCCAAAACTCCAAAACTCCGAAACTCCGAAACTCCGAAACTCCAAAACTCCGAAACTCCGAAACTCCGAAACTCCAAAACTCCGAAACTCCAAAACTCCGAAACTCCGAAACTCCGAAACTCCGAAACTCCAAAACTCCAAAACTCCAAAACTCCGAAACTCCGAAACTCCAAAACTCCAAAACTCTAGAACTCCTAAACTACAAAACTCTAGAACTCCGAAACTCCAAAACTCCAAAACTCCAAAACTCCAAAACTCCGAAACTCCGAAACTCCAAAACTCCAAAACTCTAGAACTCCGAAACTCCAAAACTCCAAAACTCCGAAACTCCAAAACTCCGAAACTCCAAAACTCCAAAACTCCAAAACTCCAAAACTCCGAAACTCCAAAACTCCGAAACTCCAAAACTCCAAAACTCCAAAACTCCAAAACTCCAAAACTCCAAAACTGCAAAACTCCAAAACTCCAAAACTCCAAAACTCCGAAACTCCGAAACTCCGAAACTCCAAAACTCCAAAACTCCAAAACTCCGAAACTCCAAAACTCCAAAACTCTAGAACTCCGAAACTCCAAAACTCCGAAACTCCAAAACTCCGAAACTCCAAAACTCCAAAACTCCAAAACTCCAAAACTCCAAAACTCCAAAACTCCAAAACTCCAAAACTCCAAAACTCCGAAACTCCGAAACTCCGAAACTCCAAAACACCAAAACTCCGAAACTCCGAAACTCCAAAACTCCAAAACTCCGAAACTCCAAAACTCCAAAACTCCGAAACTCCAAAACTCCGAAACTCCAAAACTCCAAAACTCCAAAACTCCAAAACTCCAAAACTGCAAAACTCCAAAACTCCAAAACTCCAAAACTCCGAAACTCCGAAACTCCAAAACTCCAAAACTCCGAAACTCCGAAACTCCAAAACTCCGAAACTCCGAAACTCCAAAACTCCAAAACTCCAAAACTCCAAAACTCCGAAACTCCAAAACTCCAAAACTCCAAAACTCCAAAACTCCGAAACTCCAAAACTCCAAAACTCCAAAACTCCAAAACTCCAAAACTCCGAAACTCCGAAACTCCAAAACTCCGAAACTCCGAAACTCCGAAACTCCGAAACTCCAAAACTCCGAAACTCCGAAACTCCGAAACTCCGAAACTCCAAAACTCCGAAACTCCAAAACTCCGAAACTCCGAAACTCCGAAACTCCGAAACTCCGAAACTCCAAAACTCCAAAACTCCGAAACTCCAAAACTCCGAAACTCCAAAACTCCAAAACTCCAAAACTCCAAAACTCCAAAACACCGAAACTCCGAAACTCCGAAACTCCGAAACTCCAAAACTCCAAAACTCCAAAGCTCCAAAATTTCGAAACTCCGAAACTCCAAAACTCCAAAACTCCGAAACTCCGAAACTCCAAAACTCCAAAACTCCAAAACTCCAAAACTCCGAAACTCCAAAACTCCGAAACTCCAAAACTCCAAAACTCCAAAACTCCGAAACTCCAAAACTCCGAAACTCCAAAACTCCAAAACTCCAAAACTCCAAAACTCCAAAACTCCAAAACTCCGAAACTCCGAAACTCCAAAACTCCAAAACTCCGAAACTCCAAAACTCCAAAACTCCGAAACTCCGAAACTCCAAAACTCCAAAACTCCGAAACTCCAAAACTCCAAAACTCCAAAACTGCAAAACTCCAAAACTGCAAAACTCCGAAACTCCAAAACTCCAAAACTCCAAAACTCCAAAACTCCGAAACTCCGAAACTCCAAAACTCCAAAACTCCGAAACTCCAAAACTCCAAAACTCCAAAACTCCAAAACTCCGAAACTCCAAAACTCCAAAACTCCAAAACTCCGAAACTCCAAAACTCCAAAACTCCAAAACTCCAAAACTCTAGAACTCCGAAACTCCAAAACTCCAAAACTCCAAAACTCCGAAACTCCAAAACTCCGAAACTCCAAAACTCCAAAACTCCAAAACTCCAAAACTCCGAAACTCCAAAACTCCGAAACTCCAAAACTCCAAAACTCCAAAACTCCAAAACTCCAAAACTGGAAAACTCCAAAACTCCAAAACTCTAGGACTCCGAAACTCCAAAACTCTAGAACTCCGAAACTCCAAAACTCCAAAACTCCAAAACTCCGAAACTCCAAAACTCCAAAACTCCAAAACTCCAAAACTCCAAAACTCCAAAACTCCAAAACTCCGAAACTCCGAAACTCCGAAACTCCAAAACTCCAAAACTCCGAAACTCCGAAACTCCAAAACTCCAAAACTCCGAAACTCCAAAACTCCAAAACTCCGAAACTCCAAAACTCCGAAACTCCAAAACTCCAAAACTCCAAAGCTCCAAAACTCCAAAACTGCAAAACTGCAAAACTCCAAAACTCCAAAACTCCGAAACTCCGAAACTCCAAAACTCCAAAACTCCGAAACTCCGAAACTCCAAAACTCCGAAACTCCGAAACTCCAAAACTCCAAAACTCCAGAACTCCGAAACTCCAAAACTCCAAAACTCCAAAACTCCAAAACTCCGAAACTCCAAAACTCCGAAACTCCAAAACTCCAAAACTCCAAAACTCCAAAACTCCAAAACTCCGAAACTCCAAAACTCAAAAGCTCCAAAACTCCAAAACTCCGAAACTCCAAAACTCCAAAACTCCAAAACTCCGAAACTCCAAAACTCCGAAACTCCAAAACTCCAAAACTCCAAAACTCCAAAACTCCAAAACTCCAAAACTCCGAAACTCCGAAACTCCAAAACTCCAAAACTCCGAAACTCCAAAACTCCAAAACTCCGAAACTCCAAAACTCCGAAACTCCAAAACTCCAAAACTCCAAAGCTCCAAAACTCCAAAACTGCAAAACTGCAAAACTCCAAAACTCCAAAACTCCGAAACTCCGAAACTCCAAAACTCCAAAACTCCGAAACTCCGAAACTCCAAAACTCCGAAACTCCGAAACTCCAAAACTCCAAAACTCCAAAACTCCGAAACTCCAAAACTCCAAAACTCCAAAACTCCAAAACTCCGAAACTCCAAAACTCCGAAACTCCAAAACTCCAAAACTCCAAAACTCCAAAACTCCAAAACTCCGAAACTCCAAAACTCCAAAACTCCGAAACTCCAAATCTCCGAAACTCCAAAACTCCAAAACTCCAAAACTCCGAAACTCCAAAACTCCGAAACTCCAAAACTCCAAAACTCCAAAACTCCAAAACTCCAAAACTCCGAAACTCCGAAACTCCAAAACTCCAAAACTCCGAAACTCCAAAACTCCAAAACTCCGAAACTCCGAAACTCCAAAACTCCAAAACTCCGAAACTCCAAAACTCCAAAACTCCAAAACTGCAAAACTCCAAAACTCCGAAACTCCGAAACTCCAAAACTCCAAAACTCCAAAACTCCGAAACTCCAAAACTCCAAAACTCCAAAACTCCAAAACTCCGAAACTCCAAAACTCCAAAACTCCAAAACTCCAAAACTCCAAAACTCCAAAACTCCAAAACTCCGAAACTCCGAAACTCCGAAACTCCAAAACTCCAAAACTCCAAAACTGCAAAACTCCAAAACTCCAAAACTCCAAAACTCCGAAACTCCGAAACTCCGAAACTCCAAAACTCCAAAACTCCAAAACTCCGAAACTCCGAAACTCCAAAACTCCAAAACTCTAGAATTCCGAAACTCCAAAACTCCAAAACTCCAAAACTCCGAAACTCCGAAACTCCGAAACTCCAAAACTCCAAAACTCCGAAACTCCGAAACTCCAAAACTCCAAAACTCCGAAACTCCAAAACTCCAAAACTCCGAAACTCCAAAACTCCGAAACTCCAAAACTCCCAAACTCCAAAACTCCAAAACTCCAAAACTCCAAAACTCCAAAACTCCAAAACTCCGAAACTCCGAAACTCCGAAACTCCAAAACTCCAAAACTCCGAAACTCCGAAACTCCAAAACTCCAAAACTCCGAAACTCCAAAACTCCAAAACTCCGAAACTCCAAAACTCCGAAACTCCAAAACTCCAAAACTCCAAAGCTCCAAAACTCCAAAACTGCAAAACTGCAAAACTCCAAAACTCCAAAACTCCGAAACTCCGAAACTCCAAAACTCCAAAACTCCAAAATTCCAAAACTCCAAAACTCCGAAACTCCGAAACTCCAAAACTCCGAAACTCCAAAACTCCAAAACTCCGAAACTCCAAAACTCCAAAACTCCGAAACTCCGAAACTCCAAAACTCCGAAACTCCAAAAGTCCAAAACTCCAAAACTCCAAAACTCCAAAACTCTAGGACTCCGAAACTCCAAAACTCTAGAACTCCGAAACTCCAAAACTCCAAAACTCCAAAACTCTAGGACTCCGAAACTCCAAAACTCTAGAACTCCGAAACTCCAAAACTCCAAAACTCCAAAACTCCGAAACTCCAAAACTCCGAAACTCCAAAACTCCAAAACTCCAAAACTCCAAAACTCCGAAACTCCAAAACTCCGAAACTCCAAAACTCCAAAACTCCAAAACTCCAAAACTCCAAAACTGCAAAACTCCAAAACTCCAAAACTCCGAAACTCCGAAACTCCGAAACTCCGAAACTCCAAAACTCCAAAACTCCGAAACTCCGAAACTCCAAAACTCCAAAACTCCGAAACTCCGAAACTCCGAAACTCCGAAACTCCAAAACTCCAAAACTCCAAAACTCCAAAACTCCGAAACTCCGAAACTCCAAAACTCCAAAACTCTAGAACTCCGAAACTCCAAAACTCCAAAACTCCAAAACTCTAGGACTCCGAAACTCCAAAACTCTAGAACTCCGAAACTCCAAAACTCCAAAACTCCAAAACTCCGAAACTCCAAAACTCCGAAACTCCAAAACTCCAAAACTCCAAAACTCCAAAACTCCGAAACTCCAAAACTCCGAAACTCCAAAACTCCAAAACTCCAAAACTCCAAAACTCCAAAACTCCAAAACTCCAAAACTCCGAAACTCCGAAACTCCGAAACTCCAAAACTCCAAAACTCCGAAACTCCGAAACTCCAAAACTCCAAAACTCCGAAACTCCAAAACTCCAAAACTCCGAAACTCCAAAACTCCGAAACTCCAAAACTCCAAAACTCCAAAGCTCCAAAACTCCAAAACTGCAAAACTGCAAAACTCCAAAACTCCAAAACTCCGAAACTCCGAAACTCCAAAACTCCAAAACTCCGAAACTCCGAAACTCCAAAACTCCGAAACTCCGAAACTCCAAAACTCCAAAACTCCAGAACTCCGAAACTCCAAAACTCCAAAACTCCAAAACTCCAAAACTCCGAAACTCCAAAACTCCGAAACTCCAAAACTCCAAAACTCCAAAACTCCAAAACTCCAAAACTCCGAAACTCCAAAACTCAAAAGCTCCAAAACTCCAAAACTCCGAAACTCCAAAACTCCAAAACTCCAAAACTCCGAAACTCCAAAACTCCGAAACTCCAAAACTCCAAAACTCCAAAACTCCAAAACTCCAAAACTCCAAAACTCCGAAACTCCGAAACTCCAAAACTCCAAAACTCCGAAACTCCAAAACTCCAAAACTCCGAAACTCCAAAACTCCGAAACTCCAAAACTCCAAAACTCCAAAGCTCCAAAACTCCAAAACTGCAAAACTGCAAAACTCCAAAACTCCAAAACTCCGAAACTCCGAAACTCCAAAACTCCAAAACTCCGAAACTCCGAAACTCCAAAACTCCGAAACTCCGAAACTCCAAAACTCCAAAACTCCAAAACTCCGAAACTCCAAAACTCCAAAACTCCAAAACTCCAAAACTCCGAAACTCCAAAACTCCGAAACTCCAAAACTCCAAAACTCCAAAACTCCAAAACTCCAAAACTCCGAAACTCCAAAACTCCAAAACTCCGAAACTCCAAAACTCCGAAACTCCAAAACTCCAAAACTCCAAAACTCCGAAACTCCAAAACTCCGAAACTCCAAAACTCCAAAACTCCAAAACTCCAAAACTCCAAAACTCCGAAACTCCGAAACTCCAAAACTCCAAAACTCCGAAACTCCAAAACTCCAAAACTCCGAAACTCCGAAACTCCAAAACTCCAAAACTCCGAAACTCCAAAACTCCAAAACTCCAAAACTGCAAAACTCCAAAACTCCGAAACTCCGAAACTCCAAAACTCCAAAACTCCAAAACTCCGAAACTCCAAAACTCCAAAACTCCAAAACTCCAAAACTCCGAAACTCCAAAACTCCAAAACTCCAAAACTCCAAAACTCCAAAACTCCAAAACTCCAAAACTCCGAAACTCCGAAACTCCGAAACTCCAAAACTCCAAAACTCCAAAACTGCAAAACTCCAAAACTCCAAAACTCCAAAACTCCGAAACTCCGAAACTCCAAAACTCTAGAATTCCGAAACTCCAAAACTCCAAAACTCCAAAACTCCGAAACTCCGAAACTCCGAAACTCCAAAACTCCGAAACTCCGAAACTCCAAAACTCCAAAACTCCGAAACTCCGAAACTCCAAAACTCCAAAACTCCGAAACTCCAAAACTCCAAAACTCCGAAACTCCAAAACTCCGAAACTCCAAAACTCCAAAACTCCAAAGCTCCAAAACTCCAAAACTGCAAAACTGCAAAACTCCAAAACTCCAAAACTCCGAAACTCCGAAACTCCAAAACTCCAAAACTCCAAAATTCCAAAACTCCAAAACTCCGAAACTCCGAAACTCCAAAACTCCGAAACTCCAAAACTCCAAAACTCCGAAACTCCAAAACTCCAAAACTCCGAAACTCCGAAACTCCAAAACTCCGAAACTCCAAAACTCCAAAACTCCAAAACTCCAAAACTCCAAAACTCTAGGACTCCGAAACTCCAAAACTCTAGAACTCCGAAACTCCAAAACTCCAAAACTCCAAAACTCTAGGACTCCGAAACTCCAAAACTCTAGAACTCCGAAACTCCAAAACTCCAAAACTCCAAAACTCCGAAACTCCAAAACTCCGAAACTCCAAAACTCCAAAACTCCAAAACTCCAAAACTCCGAAACTCCAAAACTCCGAAACTCCAAAACTCCAAAACTCCAAAACTCCAAAACTCCAAAACTGCAAAACTCCAAAACTCCAAAACTCCGAAACTCCGAAACTCCGAAACTCCGAAACTCCAAAACTCCAAAACTCCGAAACTCCGAAACTCCAAAACTCCAAAACTCCGAAACTCCGAAACTCCGAAACTCCGAAACTCCAAAACTCCAAAACTCCAAAACTCCAAAACTCCGAAACTCCGAAACTCCAAAACTCCAAAACTCTAGAACTCCGAAACTCCAAAACTCCAAAACTCCAAAACTCTAGGACTCCGAAACTCCAAAACTCTAGAACTCCGAAACTCCAAAACTCCAAAACTCCAAAACTCCGAAACTCCAAAACTCCGAAACTCCAAAACTCCAAAACTCCAAAACTCCAAAACTCCGAAACTCCAAAACTCCGAAACTCCAAAACTCCAAAACTCCAAAACTCCAAAACTCCAAAACTCCAAAACTCCAAAACTCCGAAACTCCGAAACTCCGAAACTCCAAAACTCCAAAACTCCGAAACTCCGAAACTCCAAAACTCCAAAACTCCGAAACTCCAAAACTCCAAAACTCCGAAACTCCAAAACTCCGAAACTCCAAAACTCCAAAACTCCAAAGCTCCAAAACTCCAAAACTGCAAAACTGCAAAACTCCAAAACTCCAAAACTCCGAAACTCCGAAACTCCAAAACTCCAAAACTCCGAAACTCCGAAACTCCAAAACTCCGAAACTCCGAAACTCCAAAACTCCAAAACTCCAGAACTCCGAAACTCCAAAACTCCAAAACTCCAAAACTCCAAAACTCCGAAACTCCAAAACTCCGAAACTCCAAAACTCCAAAACTCCAAAACTCCAAAACTCCAAAACTCCGAAACTCCAAAACTCAAAAGCTCCAAAACTCCAAAACTCCGAAACTCCAAAACTCCAAAACTCCAAAACTCCGAAACTCCAAAACTCCGAAACTCCAAAACTCCAAAACTCCAAAACTCCAAAACTCCAAAACTCCAAAACTCCGAAACTCCGAAACTCCAAAACTCCAAAACTCCGAAACTCCAAAACTCCAAAACTCCGAAACTCCAAAACTCCGAAACTCCAAAACTCCAAAACTCCAAAGCTCCAAAACTCCAAAACTGCAAAACTGCAAAACTCCAAAACTCCAAAACTCCGAAACTCCGAAACTCCAAAACTCCAAAACTCCGAAACTCCGAAACTCCAAAACTCCGAAACTCCGAAACTCCAAAACTCCAAAACTCCAAAACTCCGAAACTCCAAAACTCCAAAACTCCAAAACTCCAAAACTCCGAAACTCCAAAACTCCGAAACTCCAAAACTCCAAAACTCCAAAACTCCAAAACTCCAAAACTCCGAAACTCCAAAACTCCAAAACTCCGAAACTCCAAAACTCCGAAACTCCAAAACTCCAAAACTCCAAAACTCCGAAACTCCAAAACTCCGAAACTCCAAAACTCCAAAACTCCAAAACTCCAAAACTCCAAAACTCCGAAACTCCGAAACTCCAAAACTCCAAAACTCCGAAACTCCAAAACTCCAAAACTCCGAAACTCCGAAACTCCAAAACTCCAAAACTCCGAAACTCCAAAACTCCAAAACTCCAAAACTGCAAAACTCCAAAACTCCGAAACTCCGAAACTCCAAAACTCCAAAACTCCAAAACTCCGAAACTCCAAAACTCCAAAACTCCAAAACTCCAAAACTCCGAAACTCCAAAACTCCAAAACTCCAAAACTCCAAAACTCCAAAACTCCAAAACTCCAAAACTCCAAAACTCCGAAACTCCGAAACTCCGAAACTCCAAAACTCCAAAACTCCAAAACTGCAAAACTCCAAAACTCCAAAACTCCAAAACTCCGAAACTCCGAAACTCCGAAACTCCAAAACTCCAAAACTCCAAAACTCCGAAACTCCGAAACTCCAAAACTCCAAAACTCTAGAATTCCGAAACTCCAAAACTCCAAAACTCCAAAACTCCGAAACTCCGAAACTCCGAAACTCCAAAACTCCAAAACTCCGAAACTCCGAAACTCCAAAACTCCAAAACTCCGAAACTCCAAAACTCCAAAACTCCGAAACTCCAAAACTCCGAAACTCCAAAACTCCCAAACTCCAAAACTCCAAAACTCCAAAACTCCAAAACTCCAAAACTCCAAAACTCCGAAACTCCGAAACTCCGAAACTCCAAAACTCCAAAACTCCGAAACTCCGAAACTCCAAAACTCCAAAACTCCGAAACTCCAAAACTCCAAAACTCCGAAACTCCAAAACTCCGAAACTCCAAAACTCCAAAACTCCAAAGCTCCAAAACTCCAAAACTGCAAAACTGCAAAACTCCAAAACTCCAAAACTCCGAAACTCCGAAACTCCAAAACTCCAAAACTCCAAAATTCCAAAACTCCAAAACTCCGAAACTCCGAAACTCCAAAACTCCGAAACTCCAAAACTCCAAAACTCCGAAACTCCAAAACTCCAAAACTCCGAAACTCCGAAACTCCAAAACTCCGAAACTCCAAAACTCCAAAACTCCAAAACTCCAAAACTCCAAAACTCTAGGACTCCGAAACTCCAAAACTCTAGACTCCGAAACTCCAAAACTCCAAAACTCCAAAACTCTAGGACTCCGAAACTCCAAAACTCTAGAACTCCGAAACTCCAAAACTCCAAAACTCCAAAACTCCGAAACTCCAAAACTCCGAAACTCCAAAACTCCAAAACTCCAAAACTCCAAAACTCCGAAACTCCAAAACTCCGAAACTCCAAAACTCCAAAACTCCAAAACTCCAAAACTCCAAAACTGCAAAACTCCAAAACTCCAAAACTCCGAAACTCCGAAACTCCGAAACTCCGAAACTCCAAAACTCCAAAACTCCGAAACTCCGAAACTCCAAAACTCCAAAACTCCGAAACTCCGAAACTCCGAAACTCCGAAACTCCAAAACTCCAAAACTCCAAAACTCCAAAACTCCGAAACTCCGAAACTCCAAAACTCCAAAACTCTAGAACTCCGAAACTCCAAAACTCCAAAACTCCAAAACTCCGAAACTCCAAAACTCCGAAACTCCAAAACTCCAAAACTCCAAAACTCCAAAACTCCGAAACTCCAAAACTCCGAAACTCCAAAACTCCAAAACTCCAAAACTCCAAAACTCCAAAACTCCAAAACTGCAAAACTCCAAAACTCCAAAACTCCAAAACTCCGAAACTCCGAAACTCCGAAACTCCAAAACTCCAAAACTCCAAAACTCCGAAACTCCGAAACTCCAAAACTCCAAAACTCTAGAATTCCGAAACTCCAAAACTCCAAAACTCCAAAACTCCGAAACTCCAAAACTCCGAAACTCCAAAACTCCCAAACTCCAAAACTCCAAAACTCCAAAACTCCAAAACTCCAAAACTCCAAAACTCCGAAACTCCGAAACTCCGAAACTCCAAAACTCCAAAACTCCGAAACTCCGAAACTCCAAAACTCCAAAACTCCGAAACTCCAAAACTCCAAAACTCCGAAACTCCAAAACTCCGAAACTCCAAAACTCCAAAACTCCAAAGCTCCAAAACTCCAAAACTGCAAAACTGCAAAACTCCAAAACTCCAAAACTCCGAAACTCCGAAACTCCAAAACTCCAAAACTCCGAAACTCCGAAACTCCAAAACTCCGAAACTCCGAAACTCCAAAACTCCAAAACTCCAAAACTCCGAAACTCCAAAACTCCAAAACTCCAAAACTCCAAAACTCCGAAACTCCAAAACTCCAAAACTCCAAAACTCCAAAACTCCAAAACTCCAAAACTCCAAAACTCCGAAACTCCGAAACTCCGAAACTCCAAAACTCCAAAACTCCAAAACTGCAAAACTCCAAAACTCCAAAACTCCAAAACTCCGAAACTCCGAAACTCCGAAACTCCAAAACTCCAAAACTCCAAAACTCCGAAACTCCGAAACTCCAAAACTCCAAAACTCTAGAATTCCGGAACTCCAAAACTCCAAAACTCCAAAACTCCGAAACTCCAAAACTCCGAAACTCCAAAACTCCCAAACTCCAAAACTCCAAAACTCCAAAACTCCAAAACTCCAAAACTCCAAAACTCCAAAACTCCGAAACTCCGAAACTCCGAAACTCCAAAACTCCAAAACTCCGAAACTCCGAAACTCCAAAACTCCAAAACTCCGAAACTCCAAAACTCCAAAACTCCGAAACTCCAAAACTCCGAAACTCCAAAACTCCCAAACTCCAAAACTCCAAAACTCCAAAACTCCAAAACTCCAAAACTCCAAAACTCCAAAACTCCGAAACTCCGAAACTCCGAAACTCCAAAACTCCAAAACTCCGAAACTCCGAAACTCCAAAACTCCAAAACTCCGAAACTCCAAAACTCCAAAACTCCGAAACTCCAAAACTCCGAAACTCCAAAACTCCAAAACTCCAAAGCTCCAAAACTCCAAAACTGCAAAACTGCAAAACTCCAAAACTCCAAAACTCCGAAACTCCGAAACTCCAAAACTCCAAAACTCCGAAACTCCGAAACTCCAAAACTCCGAAACTCCGAAACTCCAAAACTCCAAAACTCCAAAACTCCGAAACTCCAAAACTCCAAAACTCCAAAACTCCAAAACTCCGAAACTCCAAAACTCCGAAACTCCAAAACTCCAAAACTCCAAAACTCCAAAACTCCAAAACTCCGAAACTCCAAAACTCAAAAGCTCCAAAACTCCAAAACTCCGAAACTCCAAAACTCCAAAACTCCAAAACTCCGAAACTCCAAAACTCCGAAACTCCAAAACTCCAAAACTCCAAAACTCCAAAACTCCAAAACTCCAAAACTCCGAAACTCCGAAACTCCAAAACTCCAAAACTCCGAAACTCCAAAACTCCAAAACTCCGAAACTCCAAAACTCCGAAACTCCAAAACTCCAAAGCTCCAAAACTCCAAAACTGCAAAACTGCAAAACTCCAAAACTCCAAAACTCCGAAACTCCGAAACTCCAAAACTCCAAAACTCCGAAACTCCGAAACTCCAAAACTCCGAAACTCCGAAACTCCAAAACTCCAAAACTCCAAAACTCCGAAACTCCAAAACTCCAAAACTCCAAAACTCCAAAACTCCGAAACTCCAAAACTCCGAAACTCCAAAACTCCAAAACTCCAAAACTCCAAAACTCCAAAACTCCGAAACTCCAAAACTCCAAAACTCCGAAACTCCAAAACTCCGAAACTCCAAAACTCCAAAACTCCAAAACTCCGAAACTCCAAAACTCCGAAACTCCAAAACTCCAAAACTCCAAAACTCCAAAACTCCAAAACTCCAAAACTCCGAAACTCCGAAACTCCAAAACTCCAAAACTCCGAAACTCCAAAACTCCAAAACTCCGAAACTCCGAAACTCCAAAACTCCAAAACTCCGAAACTCCAAAACTCCAAAACTCCAAAACTGCAAAACTCCAAAACTGCAAAACTCCGAAACTCCAAAACTCCAAAACTCCAAAACTCCAAAACTCCGAAACTCCGAAACTCCAAAACTCCAAAACTCCGAAACTCCAAAACTCCAAAACTCCAAAACTCCAAAACTCCGAAACTCCAAAACTCCAAAACTCCAAAACTCCGAAACTCCAAAACTCCAAAACTCCAAAACTCCAAAACTCTAGAACTCCGAAACTCCAAAACTCCAAAACTCCAAAACTCCGAAACTCCAAAACTCCGAAACTCCAAAACTCCAAAACTCCAAAACTCCAAAACTCCGAAACTCCAAAACTCCGAAACTCCAAAACTCCAAAACTCCAAAACTCCAAAACTCCAAAACTGGAAAACTCCAAAACTCCAAAACTCTAGGACTCCGAAACTCCAAAACTCTAGAACTCCGAAACTCCAAAACTCCAAAACTCCAAAACTCCGAAACTCCAAAACTCCGAAACTCCAAAACTCCAAAACTCCAAAACTCCGAAACTCCAAAACTCCGAAACTCCAAAACTCCAAAACTCCAAAACTCCAAAACTCCAAAACTGCAAAACTCCAAAACTCCAAAACTCCGAAACTCCGAAACTCCGAAACTCCAAAACTCCAAAACTCCGAAACTCCGAAACTCCAAAACTCCAAAACTCCGAAACTCCGAAACTCCGAAACTCCGAAACTCCAAAACTCCAAAACTCCAAAACTCCAAAACTCCGAAACTCCGAAACTCCAAAACTCCAAAACTCTAGAACTCCGAAACTCCAAAACTCCAAAACTCCAAAACTCCGAAACTCCAAAACTCCGAAACTCCAAAACTCCAAAACTCCAAAACTCCAAAACTCCGAAACTCCAAAACTCCAAAACTCCAAAACTCCAAAACTCCAAAACTCCAAAACTGCAAAACTCCAAAACTCCAAAACTCCAAAACTCCGAAACTCCGAAACTCCGAAACTCCAAAACTCCAAAACTCCAAAACTCCGAAACTCCGAAACTCCAAAACTCCAAAACTCTAGAATTCCGAAACTCCAAAACTCCAAAACTCCAAAACTCCGAAACTCCAAAACTCCGAAACTCCAAAACTCCCAAACTCCAAAACTCCAAAACTCCAAAACTCCAAAACTCCGAAACTCCGAAACTCCGAAACTCCAAAACTCCAAAACTCCAAAACTGCAAAACTCCAAAACTCCAAAACTCCAAAACTCCCAAACTCCGAAACTCCGAAACTCCAAAACTCCAAAACTCCAAAACTCCGAAACTCCGAAACTCCAAAACTCCAAAACTCTAGAATTCCGAAACTCCAAAACTCCAAAACTCCAAAACTCCGAAACTCCAAAACTCCGAAACTCCAAAACTCCCAAACTCCAAAACTCCAAAACTCCAAAACTCCAAAACTCCAAAACTCCAAAACTCCAAAACTCCGAAACTCCGAAACTCCGAAACTCCAAAACTCCAAAACTCCGAAACTCCGAAACTCCAAAACTCCAAAACTCCGAAACTCCAAAACTCCAAAACTCCGAAACTCCAAAACTCCGAAACTCCAAAACTCCCAAACTCCAAAACTCCAAAACTCCAAAACTCCAAAACTCCAAAACTCCAAAACTCCAAAACTCCGAAACTCCGAAACTCCGAAACTCCAAAACTCCAAAACTCCGAAACTCCGAAACTCCAAAACTCCAAAACTCCGAAACTCCAAAACTCCAAAACTCCGAAACTCCAAAACTCCAAAACTCCAAAACTCCAAAACTCCGAAACTCCAAAACTCCGAAACTCCAAAACTCCAAAACTCCAAAACTCCAAAACTCCGAAACTCCAAAACTCAAAAGCTCCAAAACTCCAAAACTCCAAAACTCCGAAACTCCAAAACTCCGAAACTCCAAAACTCCGAAACTCCGAAACTCCGAAACTCCGAAACTCCAAAACTCCAAAACTCCGAAACTCCAAAACTCCAAAACTCCAAAACTCCAAAACTCCAAAACTCCAAAACTCCGAAACTCCAAAATTCCAAAACTCCAAAACTCCGAAACTCCGAAACTCCAAAACTCCGAAACTCCAAAACTCCAAAACTCCGAAACTCCAAAACTCCAAAACTCCGAAACTCCGAAACTCCAAAACTCCGAAACTCCAAAACTCCAAAACTGGAAAACTCCAAAACTCCAAAACTCTAGGACTCCGAAACTCCAAAACTCTAGAACTCCGAAACTCCAAAACTCCAAAACTCCAAAACTCTAGGACTCCGAAACTCCAAAACTCTAGAACTCCGAAACTCCAAAACTCCAAAACTCCAAAACTCCGAAACTCCAAAACTCCGAAACTCCAAAACTCCAAAACTCCAAAACTCCAAAACTCCGAAACTCCAAAACTCCGAAACTCCAAAACTCCAAAACTCCAAAACTCCAAAACTCCAAAACTGCAAAACTCCAAAACTCCAAAACTCCGAAACTCCGAAACTCCGAAACTCCAAAACTCCAAAACTCCGAAACTCCGAAACTCCAAAACTCCAAAACTCCGAAACTCCGAAACTCCGAAACTCCGAAACTCCAAAACTCCAAAACTCCAAAACTCCAAAACTCCGAAACTCCGAAACTCCAAAACTCCAAAACTCTAGAACTCCGAAACTCCAAAACTCCAAAACTCCAAAACTCCGAAACTCCAAAACTCCGAAACTCCAAAACTCCAAAACTCCAAAACTCCAAAACTCCGAAACTCCAAAACTCCGAAACTCCAAAACTCCAAAACTCCAAAACTCCAAAACTCCAAAACTCCAAAACTGCAAAACTCCAAAACTCCAAAACTCCAAAACTCCGAAACTCCGAAACTCCGAAACTCCAAAACTCCAAAACTCCAAAACTCCGAAACTCCGAAACTCCAAAACTCCAAAACTCTAGAATTCCGAAACTCCAAAACTCCAAAACTCCAAAACTCCGAAACTCCAAAACTCCGAAACTCCAAAACTCCCAAACTCCAAAACTCCAAAACTCCAAAACTCCAAAACTCCAAAACTCCAAAACTCCAAAACTCCGAAACTCCGAAACTCCGAAACTCCAAAACTCCAAAACTCCGAAACTCCGAAACTCCAAAACTCCAAAACTCCAAAACTCCGAAACTCCAAAACTCCAAAACTCCAAAACTCCAAAACTCCGAAACTCCAAAACTCCGAAACTCCAAAACTCCAAAACTCCAAAACTCCAAAACTCCAAAACTCCGAAACTCCAAAACTCAAAAGCTCCAAAACTCCAAAACTCCAAAACTCCAAAACTCCGAAACTCCAAAACTCCGAAACTCCAAAACTCCGAAACTCCGAAACTCCGAAACTCCGAAACTCCAAAACTCCAAAACTCCGAAACTCCAAAACTCCAAAACTCCAAAACTCCAAAACTCCAAAACTCCAAAACTCCGAAACTCCAAAATTCCAAAACTCCAAAACTCCGAAACTCCGAAACTCCAAAACTCCGAAACTCCAAAACTCCAAAACTCCGAAACTCCAAAACTCCAAAACTCCGAAACTCCGAAACTCCAAAACTCCGAAACTCCAAAACTCCAAAACTCCAAAACTCCAAAACTCCAAAACTCCAAAACTCCAAAACTCCGAAACTCCAAAATTCCAAAACTCCAAAACTCCAAAACTCCAAAACTCCAAAACTTCGAAACTCCAAAACTCCGAAACTCCAAAACTCCAAAACTCCAAAACTCCAAAACTCCAAAACTCCAAAACTCCGAAACTCCGAAACTCCAAAACTCCAAAACTCCGAAACTCCAAAACTCCGAAACTCCGAAACTCCAAAACTCCAAAACTCCGAAACTCCAAAACTCCAAAACTCCAAAACTGCAAAACTCCAAAACTGCAAAACTCCGAAACTCCAAAACTCCAAAACTCCAAAACTCCAAAACTCCGAAACTCCGAAACTCCAAAACTCCAAAACTCCGAAACTCCAAAACTCCAAAACTCCAAAACTCCAAAACTGCAAAACTCCAAAACTCCAAAACTCCAAAACTGCAAAACTCCAAAACTCCAAAACTCCAAAACTCCGAAACTCCGAAACTCCGAAACTCCAAAACTCCAAAACTCCAAAACTCCAAAACTCCGAAACTCCGAAACTCCAAAACTCCAAAACTCTAGAACTCCGAAACTCCAAAACTCCAAAACTCCAAAACTCCAAAGCTCCAAAACTCCAAAACTGCAAAACTGCAAAACTCCAAAACTCCAAAACTCCGAAACTCCGAAACTCCAAAACTCCGAAACTCCGAAACTCCAAAACTCCGAAACTCCAAAACTCCAAAACTCCAAAACTCCAAAACTCCGAAACTCCAAAACTCCAAAACTCCAAAACTCCGAAACTCCAAAACTCCGAAACTCCAAAACTCCAAAACTCCAAAACTCCAAAACTCCAAAACTCCAAAACTCCGAAACTCCAAAGCTCAAAAGCTCCAAAACTCCAAAACTCCAAAACTCCAAAACTCCGAAACTCCAAAACTCCGAAACTCCGAAACTCCAAAACTCCGAAACTCCGAAACTCCGAAACTCCGAAACTCCAAAACTCCGAAACTCCAAAACTGCAAAACTGCAAAACTCCAAAACTCCAAAACTCCGAAACTCCGAAACTCCAAAACTCCAAAACTCCGAAACTCCGAAACTCCAAAACTCCGAAACTCCGAAACTCCAAAACTCCAAAACTCCAAAACTCCAAAACTCCGAAACTCCAAAACTCCAAAACTCCAAAACTCCAAAACTGCAAAACTCGAAAACTCCAAAACTGCAAAACTCCAAAACTCCAAAACTCCAAAACTCCGAAACTCCGAAACTCCGAAACTCCAAAACTCCAAAACTCCAAAACTCCGAAACTCCGAAACTCCAAAACTCCAAAACTCTAGAACTCCGAAACTCCAAAACTCCAAAACTCCAAAACTCCAAAACTCCGAAACTCCAAAACTCCGAAACTCCAAAACTCCCAAGCTCCAAAACTCCAAAACTCCAAAACTCCAAAACTCCAAAACTCCAAAACTCCGAAACTCCGAAACTCCGAAACTCCAAAACTCCAAAACTCCGAAACTCCGAAACTCCAAAACTCCAAAACTCCGAAACTCCAAAACTCCAAAACTCCGAAACTCCAAAACTCCGAAACTCCAAAACTCCAAAACTCCAAAGCTCCAAAACTCCAAAACTGCAAAACTGCAAAACTCCAAAACTCCAAAACTCCGAAACTCCGAAACTCCAAAACTCCAAAACTCCGAAACTCCGAAACTCCAAAACTCCGAAACTCCGAAACTCCAAAACTCCAAAACTCCAAAACTCCAAAACTCCGAAACTCCAAAACTCCAAAACTCCAAAACTCCAAAACTCCGAAACTCCAAAACTCCGAAACTCCAAAACTCCAAAACTCCAAAACTCCAAAACTCCGAAACTCCAAAACTCAAAAGCTCCAAAACTCCAAAACTCCAAAACTCCAAAACTCCGAAACTCCAAAACTCCGAAACTCCAAAACTCCGAAACTCCGAAACTCCGAAACTCCGAAACTCCAAAACTCCAAAACTCCAAAACTCCAAAACTCCAAAACTCCAAAACTCCGAAACTCCAAAATTCCAAAACTCCAAAACTCCAAAACTCCAAAACTCCAAAACTCCGAAACTCCAAAACTCCGAAACTCCAAAACTCCAAAACTCCAAAACTCCAAAACTCCAAAACTCCGAAACTCCAAAACTCCAAAACTCCGAAACTCCGAAACTCCGAAACTCCAAAACTCCAAAACTCCAAAACTCCAAAACTCCGAAACTCCAAAACTCCGAAACTCCAAAACTCCAAAACTCCGAAACTCCAAAACTCCAAAACTCCGAAACTCCGAAACTCCAAAACTCCAAAACTCTAGAACTCCGAAACTCCAAAACTGCAAAACTCCAAAACTCCAAAACTCCAAAACTCCAAAACTCCAAAACTCCAAAACTCCGAAACTCCGAAACTCCAAAACTCCAAAACTCCGAAACTCCAAAACTCCAAAACTCCAAAACTCCAAAACTCCGAAACTCCAAAACTCCAAAACTCCAAAACTCCGAAACTCCAAAACTCCAAAACTCCAAAACTCTAGAACTCCGAAACTCCAAAACTCCAAAACTCCAAAACTCCAAAACTGCAAAACTCCAAAACTCCAAAACTCCAAAACTCCGAAACTCCGAAACTCCGAAACTCCAAAACTCCAAAACTCCGAAACTCCGAAACTCCAAAACTCCAAAACTCCGAAACTCCGAAACTCCGAAACTCCGAAACTCCAAAACTCCAAAACTCCAAAACTCCAAAACTCCGAAACTCCGAAACTCCAAAACTCCAAAACTCTAGAACTCCGAAACTCCAAAACTCCAAAACTCCAAAACTCCGAAACTCCAAAACTCCGAAACTCCAAAACTCCAAAACTCCAAAACTCCAAAACTCCGAAACTCCAAAACTCCAAAACTCCGAAACTCCAAAACTCCAAAACTCCAAAACTCCAAAACTCCAAAACTCCGAAACTCCAAAACTCCGAAACTCCAAAACTCCAAAACTCCAAAACTCCAAAACTCCGAAACTCCAAAACTCCAAAACTCCAAAACTCCAAAACTCCAAAACTCCAAAACTCCAAAACTGCAAAACTCCAAAACTCCGAAACTCCAAAACTCCAAAACTCCGAAACTCCGAAACTCCGAAACTCCAAAACTCCGAAACTCCGAAACTCCGAAACTCCAAAACTCCGAAACTCCAAAACTCCGAAACTCCGAAACTCCGAAACTCCGAAACTCCAAAACTCCAAAACTCCAAAACTCCGAAACTCCGAAACTCCAAAACTCCAAAACTCTAGAACTCCGAAACTACAAAACTCTAGAACTCCGAAACTCCAAAACTCCAAAACTCCAAAACTCCAAAACTCCGAAACTCCGAAACTCCAAAACTCCAAAACTCTAGAACTCCGAAACTCCAAAACTCCAAAACTCCGAAACTCCAAAACTCCGAAACTCCAAAACTCCAAAACTCCAAAACTCCAAAACTCCGAAACTCCAAAACTCCGAAACTCCAAAACTCCAAAACTCCAAAACTCCAAAACTCCAAAACTCCAAAACTCCAAAACTGCAAAACTCCAAAACTCCAAAACTCCAAAACTCCGAAACTCCGAAACTCCGAAACTCCAAAACTCCAAAACTCCAAAACTCCGAAACTCCAAAACTCCAAAACTCTAGAACTCCGAAACTCCAAAACTCCGAAACTCCAAAACTCCGAAACTCCAAAACTCCAAAACTCCAAAACTCCAAAACTCCAAAACTCCAAAACTCCAAAACTCCAAAACTCCGAAACTCCGAAACTCCGAAACTCCAAAACACCAAAACTCCGAAACTCCGAAACTCCAAAACTCCAAAACTCCGAAACTCCAAAACTCCAAAACTCCGAAACTCCAAAACTCCGAAACTCCAAAACTCCAAAACTCCAAAACTCCAAAACTCCAAAACTGCAAAACTCCAAAACTCCAAAACTCCAAAACTCCGAAACTCCGAAACTCCAAAACTCCAAAACTCCGAAACTCCGAAACTCCAAAACTCCGAAACTCCGAAACTCCAAAACTCCAAAACTCCAAAACTCCAAAACTCCGAAACTCCAAAACTCCAAAACTCCAAAACTCCAAAACTCCGAAACTCCAAAACTCCAAAACTCCAAAACTCCAAAACTCCAAAACTCCGAAACTCCAAAACTCCAAAACTCCAAAACTCCAAAACTCCGAAACTCCAAAACTCCGAAACTCCGAAACTCCGAAACTCCAAAACTCCGAAACTCCGAAACTCCGAAACTCCGAAACTCCAAAACTCCGAAACTCCAAAACTCCGAAACTCCGAAACTCCGAAACTCCGAAACTCCGAAACTCCAAAACTCCAAAACTCCGAAACTCCAAAACTCCGAAACTCCAAAACTCCAAAACTCCAAAACTCCAAAACTCCAAAACACCGAAACTCCGAAACTCCGAAACTCCGAAACTCCAAAACTCCAAAACTCCAAAGCTCCAAAACTCCGAAACTCCGAAACTCCAAAACTCCAAAACTCCGAAACTCCGAAACTCCAAAACTCCAAAACTCCAAAACTCCAAAACTCCGAAACTCCAAAACTCCGAAACTCCAAAACTCCAAAACTCCAAAACTCCGAAACTCCAAAACTCCGAAACTCCAAAACTCCAAAACTCCAAAACTCCAAAACTCCAAAACTCCAAAACTCCGAAACTCCGAAACTCCAAAACTCCAAAACTCCGAAACTCCAAAACTCCAAAACTCCGAAACTCCGAAACTCCAAAACTCCAAAACTCCGAAACTCCAAAACTCCAAAACTGCAAAACTCCAAAACTGCAAAACTCCGAAACTCCAAAACTCCAAAACTCCAAAACTCCAAAACTCCGAAACTCCGAAACTCCAAAACTCCAAAACTCCGAAACTCCAAAACTCCAAAACTCCAAAACTCCAAAACTCCGAAACTCCAAAACTCCAAAACTCCAAAACTCCGAAACTCCAAAACTCCAAAACTCCAAAACTCCAAAACTCTAGAACTCCGAAACTCCAAAACTCCAAAACTCCAAAACTCCGAAACTCCAAAACTCCGAAACTCCAAAACTCCAAAACTCCAAAACTCCGAAACTCCAAAACTCCAAAACTCCAAAACTCCAAAACTCCAAAACTCCGAAACTCCAAAATTCCAAAACTCCAAAACTCCAAAACTCCAAAACTCCAAAACTCCGAAACTCCAAAACTCCGAAACTCCAAAACTCCAAAACTCCAAAACTCCAAAACTCCAAAACTCCGAAACTCCAAAACTCCAAAACTCCGAAACTCCGAAACTCCGAAACTCCAAAACTCCAAAACTCCAAAACTCCAAAACTCCGAAACTCCAAAACTCCGAAACTCCAAAACTCCAAAACTCCGAAACTCCAAAACTCCAAAACTCCGAAACTCCGAAACTCCAAAACTCCAAAACTCTAGAACTCCGAAACTCCAAAACTGCAAAACTCCAAAACTCCAAAACTCCAAAACTCCAAAACTCCAAAACTCCAAAACTCCGAAACTCCGAAACTCCAAAACTCCAAAACTCCGAAACTCCAAAACTCCAAAACTCCAAAACTCCAAAACTCCGAAACTCCAAAACTCCAAAACTCCAAAACTCCGAAACTCCAAAACTCCAAAACTCCAAAACTCTAGAACTCCGAAACTCCAAAACTCCAAAACTCCAAAACTCCAAAACTGCAAAACTCCAAAACTCCAAAACTCCAAAACTCCGAAACTCCGAAACTCCGAAACTCCAAAACTCCAAAACTCCGAAACTCCGAAACTCCAAAACTCCAAAACTCCGAAACTCCGAAACTCCGAAACTCCGAAACTCCAAAACTCCAAAACTCCAAAACTCCAAAACTCCGAAACTCCGAAACTCCAAAACTCCAAAACTCTAGAACTCCGAAACTCCAAAACTCCAAAACTCCAAAACTCCGAAACTCCAAAACTCCGAAACTCCAAAACTCCAAAACTCCAAAACTCCAAAACTCCGAAACTCCAAAACTCCAAAACTCCGAAACTCCAAAACTCCAAAACTCCAAAACTCCAAAACTCCAAAACTCCGAAACTCCAAAACTCCGAAACTCCAAAACTCCAAAACTCCAAAACTCCAAAACTCCGAAACTCCAAAACTCCAAAACTCCAAAACTCCAAAACTCCAAAACTCCAAAACTCCAAAACTGCAAAACTCCAAAACTCCGAAACTCCAAAACTCCAAAACTCCGAAACTCCGAAACTCCGAAACTCCAAAACTCCGAAACTCCGAAACTCCGAAACTCCAAAACTCCGAAACTCCAAAACTCCGAAACTCCGAAACTCCGAAACTCCGAAACTCCAAAACTCCAAAACTCCAAAACTCCGAAACTCCGAAACTCCAAAACTCCAAAACTCTAGAACTCCGAAACTACAAAACTCTAGAACTCCGAAACTCCAAAACTCCAAAACTCCAAAACTCCAAAACTCCGAAACTCCGAAACTCCAAAACTCCAAAACTCTAGAACTCCGAAACTCCAAAACTCCAAAACTCCGAAACTCCAAAACTCCGAAACTCCAAAACTCCAAAACTCCAAAACTCCAAAACTCCGAAACTCCAAAACTCCGAAACTCCAAAACTCCAAAACTCCAAAACTCCAAAACTCCAAAACTCCAAAACTCCAAAACTGCAAAACTCCAAAACTCCAAAACTCCAAAACTCCGAAACTCCGAAACTCCGAAACTCCAAAACTCCAAAACTCCAAAACTCCGAAACTCCAAAACTCCAAAACTCTAGAACTCCGAAACTCCAAAACTCCGAAACTCCAAAACTCCGAAACTCCAAAACTCCAAAACTCCAAAACTCCAAAACTCCAAAACTCCAAAACTCCAAAACTCCAAAACTCCGAAACTCCGAAACTCCGAAACTCCAAAACACCAAAACTCCGAAACTCCGAAACTCCAAAACTCCAAAACTCCGAAACTCCAAAACTCCAAAACTCCGAAACTCCAAAACTCCGAAACTCCAAAACTCCAAAACTCCAAAACTCCAAAACTCCAAAACTGCAAAACTCCAAAACTCCAAAACTCCAAAACTCCGAAACTCCGAAACTCCAAAACTCCAAAACTCCGAAACTCCGAAACTCCAAAACTCCGAAACTCCGAAACTCCAAAACTCCAAAACTCCAAAACTCCAAAACTCCGAAACTCCAAAACTCCAAAACTCCAAAACTCCAAAACTCCGAAACTCCAAAACTCCAAAACTCCAAAACTCCAAAACTCCAAAACTCCGAAACTCCAAAACTCCAAAACTCCAAAACTCCAAAACTCCGAAACTCCAAAACTCCGAAACTCCGAAACTCCGAAACTCCAAAACTCCGAAACTCCGAAACTCCGAAACTCCGAAACTCCAAAACTCCGAAACTCCAAAACTCCGAAACTCCGAAACTCCGAAACTCCGAAACTCCGAAACTCCAAAACTCCAAAACTCCGAAACTCCAAAACTCCGAAACTCCAAAACTCCAAAACTCCAAAACTCCAAAACTCCAAAACACCGAAACTCCGAAACTCCGAAACTCCGAAACTCCAAAACTCCAAAACTCCAAAGCTCCAAAACTCCGAAACTCCGAAACTCCAAAACTCCAAAACTCCGAAACTCCGAAACTCCAAAACTCCAAAACTCCAAAACTCCAAAACTCCGAAACTCCAAAACTCCGAAACTCCAAAACTCCAAAACTCCAAAACTCCGAAACTCCAAAACTCCGAAACTCCAAAACTCCAAAACTCCAAAACTCCAAAACTCCAAAACTCCAAAACTCCGAAACTCCGAAACTCCAAAACTCCAAAACTCCGAAACTCCAAAACTCCAAAACTCCGAAACTCCGAAACTCCAAAACTCCAAAACTCCGAAACTCCAAAACTCCAAAACTGCAAAACTCCAAAACTGCAAAACTCCGAAACTCCAAAACTCCAAAACTCCAAAACTCCAAAACTCCGAAACTCCGAAACTCCAAAACTCCAAAACTCCGAAACTCCAAAACTCCAAAACTCCAAAACTCCAAAACTCCGAAACTCCAAAACTCCAAAACTCCGAAACTCCAAAACTCCAAAACTCCAAAACTCCAAAACTCTAGAACTCCGAAACTCCAAAACTCCAAAACTCCAAAACTCCGAAACTCCAAAACTCCGAAACTCCAAAACTCCAAAACTCCAAAACTCCGAAACTCCAAAACTCCGAAACTCCAAAACTCCAAAACTCCAAAACTCCAAAACTCCAAAACTGGAAAACTCCAAAACTCCAAAACTCTAGGACTCCGAAACTCCAAAACTCTAGAACTCCGAAACTCCAAAACTCCAAAACTCCAAAACTCCGAAACTCCAAAACTCCGAAACTCCAAAACTCCAAAACTCCAAAACTCCAAAACTCCGAAACTCCAAAACTCCGAAACTCCAAAACTCCAAAACTCCAAAACTCCAAAACTCCAAAACTGCAAAACTCCAAAACTCCAAAACTCCGAAACTCCGAAACTCCGAAACTCCAAAACTCCAAAACTCCGAAACTCCGAAACTCCAAAACTCCAAAACTCCGAAACTCCGAAACTCCGAAACTCCGAAACTCCAAAACTCCAAAACTCCAAAACTCCAAAACTCCGAAACTCCGAAACTCCAAAACTCCAAAACTCTAGAACTCCGAAACTCCAAAACTCCAAAACTCCAAAACTCCGAAACTCCAAAACTCCGAAACTCCAAAACTCCAAAACTCCAAAACTCCAAAACTTCGAAACTCCAAAACTCCAAAACTCCAAAACTCCAAAACTCCGAAACTCCGAAACTCCAAAACTCCAAAACTCTAGAACTCCGAAACTCCAAAACTCCAAAACTCCGAAACTCCAAAACTCCGAAACTCCAAAACTCCAAAACTCCAAAACTCCAAAACTCCGAAACTCCAAAACTCCGAAACTCCAAAACTCCAAAACTCCAAAACTCCAAAACTCCAAAACTCCAAAACTGCAAAACTCCAAAACTCCAAAACTCCAAAACTCCGAAACTCCGAAACTCCGAAACTCCAAAACTCCAAAACTCCAAAACTCCGAAACTCCAAAACTCCAAAACTCTAGAACTCCGAAACTCCAAAACTCCGAAACTCCAAAACTCCGAAACTCCAAAACTCCAAAACTCCAAAACTCCAAAACTCCAAAACTCCAAAACTCCAAAACTCCAAAACTCCGAAACTCCGAAACTCCGAAACTCCAAAACACCAAAACTCCGAAACTCCGAAACTCCAAAACTCCAAAACTCCGAAACTCCAAAACTCCAAAACTCCGAAACTCCAAAACTCCGAAACTCCAAAACTCCAAAACTCCAAAACTCCAAAACTCCAAAACTGCAAAACTCCAAAACTCCAAAACTCCAAAACTCCGAAACTCCGAAACTCCAAAACTCCAAAACTCCGAAACTCCGAAACTCCAAAACTCCGAAACTCCGAAACTCCAAAACTCCAAAACTCCAAAACTCCAAAACTCCGAAACTCCAAAACTCCAAAACTCCAAAACTCCAAAACTCCGAAACTCCAAAACTCCAAAACTCCAAAACTCCAAAACTCCAAAACTCCGAAACTCCAAAACTCCAAAACTCCAAAACTCCAAAACTCCGAAACTCCAAAACTCCGAAACTCCGAAACTCCGAAACTCCAAAACTCCGAAACTCCGAAACTCCGAAACTCCGAAACTCCAAAACTCCGAAACTCCAAAACTCCGAAACTCCGAAACTCCGAAACTCCGAAACTCCGAAACTCCAAAACTCCAAAACTCCGAAACTCCAAAACTCCGAAACTCCAAAACTCCAAAACTCCAAAACTCCAAAACTCCAAAACACCGAAACTCCGAAACTCCGAAACTCCGAAACTCCAAAACTCCAAAACTCCAAAGCTCCAAAACTCCGAAACTCCGAAACTCCAAAACTCCAAAACTCCGAAACTCCGAAACTCCAAAACTCCAAAACTCCAAAACTCCGAAACTCCAAAACTCCGAAACTCCAAAACTCCAAAACTCCAAAACTCCGAAACTCCAAAACTCCGAAACTCCAAAACTCCAAAACTCCAAAACTCCAAAACTCCAAAACTCCAAAACTCCGAAACTCCGAAACTCCAAAACTCCAAAACTCCGAAACTCCAAAACTCCAAAACTCCGAAACTCCGAAACTCCAAAACTCCAAAACTCCGAAACTCCAAAACTCCAAAACTGCAAAACTCCAAAACTGCAAAACTCCGAAACTCCAAAACTCCAAAACTCCAAAACTCCAAAACTCCGAAACTCCGAAACTCCAAAACTCCAAAACTCCGAAACTCCAAAACTCCAAAACTCCAAAACTCCAAAACTCCGAAACTCCAAAACTCCAAAACTCCAAAACTCCGAAACTCCAAAACTCCAAAACTCCAAAACTCCAAAACTCTAGAACTCCGAAACTCCAAAACTCCAAAACTCCAAAACTCCGAAACTCCAAAACTCCGAAACTCCAAAACTCCAAAACTCCAAAACTCCAAAACTCCGAAACTCCAAAACTCCGAAACTCCAAAACTCCAAAACTCCAAAACTCCAAAACTCCAAAACTGGAAAACTCCAAAACTCCAAAACTCTAGGACTCCGAAACTCCAAAACTCTAGAACTCCGAAACTCCAAAACTCCAAAACTCCAAAACTCCGAAACTCCAAAACTCCGAAACTCCAAAACTCCAAAACTCCAAAACTCCAAAACTCCGAAACTCCAAAACTCCGAAACTCCAAAACTCCAAAACTCCAAAACTCCAAAACTCCAAAACTGCAAAACTCCAAAACTCCAAAACTCCGAAACTCCGAAACTCCGAAACTCCAAAACTCCAAAACTCCGAAACTCCGAAACTCCAAAACTCCAAAACTCCGAAACTCCGAAACTCCGAAACTCCGAAACTCCAAAACTCCAAAACTCCAAAACTCCAAAACTCCGAAACTCCGAAACTCCAAAACTCCAAAACTCTAGAACTCCGAAACTCCAAAACTCCAAAACTCCAAAACTCCGAAACTCCAAAACTCCGAAACTCCAAAACTCCAAAACTCCAAAACTCCAAAACTTCGAAACTCCAAAACTCCAAAACTCCAAAACTCCAAAACTCCAAAACTGCAAAACTCCAAAACTCCAAAACTCCAAAACTCCGAAACTCCGAAACTCCGAAACTCCAAAACTCCAAAACTCCAAAACTCCGAAACTCCGAAACTCCAAAACTCCAAAACTCTAGAATTCCGAAACTCCAAAACTCCAAAACTCCAAAACTCCGAAACTCCAAAACTCCGAAACTCCAAAACTCCCAAACTCCAAAACTCCAAAACTCCAAAACTCCAAAACTCCAAAACTCCAAAACTCCAAAACTCCGAAACTCCGAAACTCCAAAACTCCAAAACTCCGAAACTCCGAAACTCCAAAACTCCAAAACTCCGAAACTCCAAAACTCCAAAACTCCGAAACTCCAAAACTCCGAAACTCCAAAACTCCAAAACTCCAAAGCTCCAAAACTCCAAAACTGCAAAACTGCAAAACTCCAAAACTCCAAAACTCCGAAACTCCGAAACTCCAAAACTCCAAAACTCCGAAACTCCGAAACTCCAAAACTCCGAAACTCCGAAACTCCAAAACTCCAAAACTCCAAAACTCCGAAACTCCAAAACTCCAAAACTCCAAAACTCCAAAACTCCGAAACTCCAAAACTCCGAAACTCCAAAACTCCAAAACTCCAAAACTCCAAAACTCCAAAACTCCGAAACTCCAAAACTCAAAAGCTCCAAAACTCCAAAACTCCAAAACTCCAAAACTCCGAAACTCCAAAACTCCGAAACTCCGAAACTCCGAAACTCCGAAACTCCGAAACTCCAAAACTCCAAAACTCCGAAACTCCAAAACTCCGAAACTCCAAAACTCCAAAACTCCAAAACTCCAAAACTCCAAAACACCGAAACTCCGAAACTCCGAAACTCCGAAACTCCAAAACTCCAAAACTCCAAAGCTCCAAAACTCCGAAACTCCGAAACTCCAAAACTCCAAAACTCCGAAACTCCGAAACTCCAAAACTCCAAAACTCCAAAACTCCGAAACTCCAAAACTCCGAAACTCCAAAACTCCAAAACTCCAAAACTCCGAAACTCCAAAACTCCGAAACTCCAAAACTCCAAAACTCCAAAACTCCAAAACTCCAAAACTCCAAAACTCCGAAACTCCGAAACTCCAAAACTCCAAAACTCCGAAACTCCAAAACTCCAAAACTCCGAAACTCCGAAACTCCAAAACTCCAAAACTCCGAAACTCCAAAACTCCAAAACTGCAAAACTCCAAAACTGCAAAACTCCGAAACTCCAAAACTCCAAAACTCCAAAACTCCAAAACTCCGAAACTCCGAAACTCCAAAACTCCAAAACTCCGAAACTCCAAAACTCCAAAACTCCAAAACTCCAAAACTCCGAAACTCCAAAACTCCAAAACTCCAAAACTCCGAAACTCAAAAACTCCAAAACTCCAAAACTCCAAAACTCTAGAACTCCGAAACTCCAAAACTCCAAAACTCCAAAACTCCGAAACTCCAAAACTCCGAAACTCCAAAACTCCAAAACTCCAAAACTCCAAAACTCCGAAACTCCAAAACTCCGAAACTCCAAAACTCCAAAACTCCAAAACTCCAAAACTCCAAAACTGGAAAACTCCAAAACTCCAAAACTCTAGGACTCCGAAACTCCAAAACTCTAGAACTCCGAAACTCCAAAACTCCAAAACTCCAAAACTCCGAAACTCCAAAACTCCGAAACTCCAAAACTCCAAAACTCCAAAACTCCAAAACTCCGAAACTCCAAAACTCCGAAACTCCAAAACTCCAAAACTCCAAAACTCCAAAACTCCAAAACTGCAAAACTCCAAAACTCCAAAACTCCGAAACTCCGAAACTCCGAAACTCCAAAACTCCAAAACTCCGAAACTCCGAAACTCCAAAACTCCAAAACTCCGAAACTCCGAAACTCCGAAACTCCGAAACTCCAAAACTCCAAAACTCCAAAACTCCAAAACTCCGAAACTCCGAAACTCCAAAACTCCAAAACTCTAGAACTCCGAAACTCCAAAACTCCAAAACTCCAAAACTCCGAAACTCCAAAACTCCGAAACTCCAAAACTCCAAAACTCCAAAACTCCAAAACTTCGAAACTCCAAAACTCCAAAACTCCAAAACTCCAAAACTCCAAAACTGCAAAACTCCAAAACTCCAAAACTCCAAAACTCCGAAACTCCGAAACTCCGAAACTCCAAAACTCCAAAACTCCAAAACTCCGAAACTCCGAAACTCCAAAACTCCAAAACTCTAGAATTCCGAAACTCCAAAACTCCAAAACTCCAAAACTCCGAAACTCCAAAACTCCGAAACTCCAAAACTCCCAAACTCCAAAACTCCAAAACTCCAAAACTCCAAAACTCCAAAACTCCAAAACTCCAAAACTCCGAAACTCCGAAACTCCAAAACTCCAAAACTCCGAAACTCCGAAACTCCAAAACTCCAAAACTCCGAAACTCCAAAACTCCAAAACTCCGAAACTCCAAAACTCCGAAACTCCAAAACTCCAAAACTCCAAAGCTCCAAAACTCCAAAACTGCAAAACTGCAAAACTCCAAAACTCCAAAACTCCGAAACTCCGAAACTCCAAAACTCCAAAACTCCGAAACTCCGAAACTCCAAAACTCCGAAACTCCGAAACTCCAAAACTCCAAAACTCCAAAACTCCGAAACTCCAAAACTCCAAAACTCCAAAACTCCAAAACTCCGAAACTCCAAAACTCCGAAACTCCAAAACTCCAAAACTCCAAAACTCCAAAACTCCAAAACTCCGAAACTCCAAAACTCAAAAGCTCCAAAACTCCAAAACTCCAAAACTCCAAAACTCCGAAACTCCAAAACTCCGAAACTCCAAAACTCCGAAACTCCGAAACTCCGAAACTCCGAAACTCCAAAACTCCAAAACTCCGAAACTCCAAAACTCCAAAACTCCAAAACTCCAAAACTCCAAAACTCCAAAACTCCGAAACTCCAAAATTCCAAAACTCCAAAACTCCGAAACTCCGAAACTCCAAAACTCCGAAACTCCAAAACTCCAAAACTCCGAAACTCCAAAACTCCAAAACTCCGAAACTCCGAAACTCCAAAACTCCGAAACTCCAAAACTCCAAAACTCCAAAACTCCAAAACTCCAAAACTCCAAAACTCCGAAACTCCAAAATTCCAAAACTCCAAAACTCCAAAACTCCAAAACTCCAAAACTTCGAAACTCCAAAACTCCGAAACTCCAAAACTCCAAAACTCCAAAACTCCAAAACTCCAAAACTCCAAAACTCCGAAACTCCGAAACTCCGAAACTCCAAAACTCCGAAACTCCAAAACTCCAAAACTCCGAAACTCCGAAACTCCAAAACTCCAAAACTCCGAAACTCCAAAACTCCAAAACTCCAAAACTGCAAAACTCCAAAACTGCAAAACTCCGAAACTCCAAAACTCCAAAACTCCAAAACTCCAAAACTCCGAAACTCCGAAACTCCAAAACTCCAAAACTCCGAAACTCCAAAACTCCAAAACTCCAAAACTCCAAAACTGCAAAACTCCAAAACTCCAAAACTCGAAACTCCAAAACTCCAAAACTCCGAAACTCCGAAACTCCAAAACTCCAAAACTCCGAAACTCCAAAACTCCAAAACTGCAAAACTCCGAAACTCCAAAACTCCAAAACTCCAAAACTCCGAAACTCCGAAACTCCAAAACTCCGAAACTCCGAAACTCCAAAACTCCAAAACTCCAAAACTCCAAAACTCCGAAACTCCAAAACTCCGAAACTCCGAAACTCCAAAACTCCAAAACTCCAAAACTCCGAAACTCCAAAACTCCAAAAACTCCAAAACTCCGAAACTCCGAAACTCCGAAACTCCGAAACTCCGAAACTCGAAAACTCCGAAACTCCGAAACTCCAAAACTCCAAAACTCCAAAACTCCGATACTCCGAAACTCGGAAACTCCCAAACTCCAAAACTCGAAAACTCCGAAACTCCGAAACTCCGAAACTCCAAAACTCCAAACCTCCAAAACTCCAAAACTCCGAAACTCCGAAACTCCGAAACTCCAAAACTCCGAAACTCCGAAACTCCAAAACTCCGAAACTCCAAAACTCCGAAACTCCGAAACTCCGAAACTCCGAAACTCCAAAACTCCAAAACTCCAAAACTCCGAAACTCCAAAACTCCGAAACTCCAAAACTCCAAAACTCCAAAACTCCGAAACTCCGAAACTCCAAAACTCCGAAACTCCAAAACTCCAAAACTCCGAAACTCCAAAACTCCAAAACTCCGAAACTCCGAAACTCCAAAACTCCGAAACTCCAAAACTCCAAAACTCCAAAACTCCAAAACTCCAAAACTCCAAAACTCCGAAACTCCAAAATTCCAAAACTCCAAAACTCCAAAACTCCAAAACTCCAAAACTTCGAAACTCCAAAACTCCGAAACTCCAAAACTCCAAAACTCCAAAACTCCAAAACTCCAAAACTCCGAAACTCCGAAACTCCAAAACTCCAAAACTCCGAAACTCCAAAACTCCAAAACTCCGAAACTCCGAAACTCCAAAACTCCAAAACTCCGAAACTCCAAAACTCCAAAACTCCAAAACTGCAAAACTCCAAAACTGCAAAACTCCGAAACTCCAAAACTCCAAAACTCCAAAACTCCAAAACTCCGAAACTCCGAAACTCCAAAACTCCAAAACTCCGAAACTCCAAAACTCCAAAACTCCAAAACTCCAAAACTGCAAAACTCCAAAACTCCAAAACTCCGAAACTCCAAAACTCCAAAACTCCGAAACTCCGAAACTCCAAAACTCCAAAACTCCGAAACTCCAAAACTCCAAAACTGCAAAACTCCGAAACTCCAAAACTCCAAAACTCCAAAACTCCGAAACTCCGAAACTCCAAAACTCCGAAACTCCGAAACTCCAAAACTCCAAAACTCCAAAACTCCGAAACTCCAAAACTCCGAAACTCCGAAACTCCAAAACTCCAAAACTCCAAAACTCCGAAACTCCAAAACTCCAAAAACTCCAAAACTCCGAAACTCCGAAACTCCGAAACTCCGAAACTCCGAAACTCGAAAACTCCGAAACTCCGAAACTCCAAAACTCCAAAACTCCAAAACTCCGATACTCCGAAACTCGGAAACTCCCAAACTCCAAAACTCGAAAACTCCGAAACTCCGAAACTCCGAAACTCCAAAACTCCAAACCTCCAAAACTCCAAAACTCCAAAACTCCAAAACTCCGAAACTCCGAAACTCCAAAACTCCAAAACTCTAGAACTCCGAAACTCCAAAACTCCAAAACTCCAAAACTCCGAAACTCCAAAACTCCGAAACTCCAAAACTCCAAAACTCCAAAACTCCAAAACTCCAAAACTCCAAAACTCCGAAACTCCAAAACTCCAAAACTCCAAAACTCCAAAACTGCAAAACTCCAAAACTCCAAAACTCCAAAACTCCGAAACTCCGAAACTCCGAAACTCCAAAACTCCAAAACTCCGAAACTCCGAAACTCCAAAACTCCAAAACTCCGAAACTCCGAAACTCCGAAACTCCGAAACTCCAAAACTCCAAAACTCCAAAACTCCAAAACTCCGAAACTCCGAAACTCCAAAACTCCAAAACTCTAGAACTCCGAAACTCCAAAACTCCAAAACTCCAAAACTCCAAAACTCCGAAACTCCGAAACTCCGAAACTCCAAAACTCCGAAACTCCGAAACTCCGAAACTCCAAAACTCCAAAACTCCAAAACTCCAAAACTCCAAAACTCCGAAACTCCAAAACTCCAAAACTCCAAAACTCCAAAACTCCAAAACTCTAGAACTCCGAAACTCCAAAACTCCAAAACTCCAAAACTCCGATACTCCGAAACTCGGAAACTCCCAAACTCCAAAACTCGAAAACTCCGAAACTCCGAAACTCCAAAACTCCAAACCTCCAAAACTCCAAAACTCCGAAACTCCGAAACTCCGAAACTCCAAAACTCCGAAACTCCGAAACTCCAAAACTCCGAAACTCCAAAACTCCGAAACTCCGAAACTCCGAAACTCCGAAACTCCAAAACTCCAAAACTCCGAAACTCCAAAACTCCGAAACTCCAAAACTCCAAAACTCCAAAACTCCGAAACTCCGAAACTCCAAAACTCCGAAACTCCAAAACTCCAAAACTCCGAAACTCCAAAACTCCAAAACTCCAAAACTCCGAAACTCCGAAACTCCAAAACTCCGAAACTCCAAAACTCCAAAACTCCAAAACTCCAAAACTCCAAAACTCCAAAACTCCAAAACTCCGAAACTCCAAAATTCCAAAACTCCAAAACTCCAAAACTCCAAAACTCCAAAACTCCAAAACTTCGAAACTCCAAAACTCCGAAACTCCAAAACTCCAAAACTCCAAAACTCCAAAACTCCAAAACTCCAAAACTCCGAAACTCCGAAACTCCAAAACTCCAAAACTCCGAAACTCCAAAACTCCAAAACTCCGAAACTCCGAAACTCCAAAACTCCAAAACTCCGAAACTCCAAAACTCCAAAACTCCAAAACTGCAAAACTAAAAAACTGCAAAACTCCGAAACTCCAAAACTCCAAAACTCCAAAACTCCGAAACTCCGAAACTCCAAAACTCCAAAACTCCGAAACTCCAAAACTCCAAAACTCCAAAACTCCAAAACTGCAAAACTCCAAAACTCCAAAACTCCGAAACTCCAAAACTCCAAAACTCCGAAACTCCGAAACTCCAAAACTCCAAAACTCCGAAACTCCAAAACTCCAAAACTGCAAAACTCCGAAACTCCAAAACTCCAAAACTCCAAAACTCCGAAACTCCGAAACTCCAAAACTCCGAAACTCCGAAACTCCAAAACTCCAAAACTCCAAAACTCCGAAACTCCAAAACTCCGAAACTCCGAAACTCCAAAACTCCAAAACTCCAAAACTCCGAAACTCCAAAACTCCAAAAACTCCAAAACTCCGAAACTCCGAAACTCCGAAACTCCGAAACTCGAAAACTCCGAAACTCCGAAACTCCAAAACTCCAAAACTCCAAAACTCCGATACTCCGAAACTCGGAAACTCCCAAACTCCAAAACTCGAAAACTCCGAAACTCCGAAACTCCGAAACTCCAAAACTCCAAACCTCCAAAACTCCAAAACTCCAAAACTCCAAAACTCCGAAACTCCGAAACTCCAAAACTCCAAAACTCTAGAACTCCGAAACTCCAAAACTCCAAAACTCCAAAACTCCGAAACTCCAAAACTCCGAAACTCCAAAACTCCAAAACTCCAAAACTCCAAAACTCCGAAACTCCAAAACTCCGAAACTCCAAAACTCCAAAACTCCAAAACTCCAAAACTGCAAAACTCCAAAACTCCAAAACTCCAAAACTCCGAAACTCCGAAACTCCGAAACTCCAAAACTCCAAAACTCCGAAACTGCAAAACTCCAAAACTCCAAAACTCCAAAACTCCGAAACTCCGAAACTCCGAAACTCCAAAACTCCAAAACTCCGAAACTCCGAAACTCCAAAACTCCAAAACTCCGAAACTCCGAAACTCCGAAACTCCGAAACTCCAAAACTCCAAAACTCCAAAACTCCAAAACTCCGAAACTCCGAAACTCCAAAACTCCAAAACTCTAGAACTCCGAAACTCCAAAACTCCAAAACTCCAAAACTCCAAAACTCCGAAACTCCGAAACTCCGAAACTCCAAAACTCCGAAACTCCGAAACTCCGAAACTCCAAAACTCCAAAACTCCAAAACTCCAAAACTCCAAAACTCCGAAACTCCAAAACTCCAAAACTCCAAAACTCCAAAACTCCAAAACTCTAGAACTCCGAAACTCCAAAACTCCAAAACTCCAAAACTCCGATACTCCGAAACTCGGAAACTCCCAAACTCCAAAACTCGAAAACTCCGAAACTCCGAAACTCCAAAACTCCAAACCTCCAAAACTCCAAAACTCCGAAACTCCGAAACTCCGAAACTCCAAAACTCCGAAACTCCGAAACTCCAAAACTCCGAAACTCCAAAACTCCGAAACTCCGAAACTCCGAAACTCCGAAACTCCAAAACTCCAAAACTCCGAAACTCCAAAACTCCGAAACTCCAAAACTCCAAAACTCCAAAACTCCGAAACTCCGAAACTCCAAAACTCCGAAACTCCAAAACTCCAAAACTCCGAAACTCCAAAACTCCAAAACTCCAAAACTCCGAAACTCCGAAACTCCAAAACTCCGAAACTCCAAAACTCCAAAACTCCAAAACTCCAAAACTCCAAAACTCCAAAACTCCAAAACTCCGAAACTCCAAAATTCCAAAACTCCAAAACTCCAAAACTCCAAAACTCCAAAACTCCAAAACTTCGAAACTCCAAAACTCCGAAACTCCAAAACTCCAAAACTCCAAAACTCCAAAACTCCAAAACTCCAAAACTCCGAAACTCCGAAACTCCAAAACTCCAAAACTCCGAAACTCCAAAACTCCAAAACTCCGAAACTCCGAAACTCCAAAACTCCAAAACTCCGAAACTCCAAAACTCCAAAACTCCAAAACTGCAAAACTAAAAAACTGCAAAACTCCGAAACTCCAAAACTCCAAAACTCCAAAACTCCGAAACTCCGAAACTCCAAAACTCCAAAACTCCGAAACTCCAAAACTCCAAAACTCCAAAACTCCGAAACTCCGAAACTCCGAAACTCCGAAACTCCAAAACTCCAAAACTCCGAAACTCCGAAACTCCGAAACTCCGAAACTCCAAAACTCCAAAACTCCAAAACTCCAAAACTCCGAAACTCCGAAACTCCAAAACTCCAAAACTCCAAAACTCCGAAACTCCAAAACTCCAAAACTCCGAAACTCCGAAACTCCGAAACTCCGAAACTCCAAAACTCCAAAACTCCGAAACTCCAAAACTCCGAAACTCCAAAACTCCAAAACTCCAAAACTCCGAAACTCCGAAACTCCAAAACTCCGAAACTCCAAAACTCCAAAACTCCGAAACTCCAAAACTCCAAAACTCCGAAACTCCGAAACTCCAAAACTCCAAAACTCCAAAACTCCGATACTCCGAAACTCGGAAACTCCCAAACTCCAAAACTCGAAAACTCCGAAACTCCGAAACTCCAAAACTCCAAAACTCCAAAACTCCAAAACTCCGAAACTCCGAAACTCCAAAACTCCAAAACTCTAGAACTCCGAAACTCCAAAACTCCAAAACTCCAAAACTCCGAAACTCCGAAACTCCGAAACTCCGAAACTCCAAAACTCCAAAACTCCGAAACTCCGAAACTCCGAAACTCCGAAACTCCAAAACTCCAAAACTGCAAAACTCCAAAACTCCAAAACTCCGAAACTCCAAAACTCCAAAACTCCGAAACTCCGAAACTCCAAAACTCCAAAACTCCGAAACTCCAAAACTGCAAAACTCCAAAACTGCAAAACTCCGAAACTCCAAAACTCCAAAACTCCAAAACTCCAAAACTCCGAAACTCCGAAACTCCAAAACTCCAAAACTCCGAAACTCCAAAACTCCAAAACTCCAAAACTCCGAAACTCCAAAACTCCGAAACTCCAAAACTCCAAAACTCCAAAACTCCAAAACTCCAAAACTGCAAAACTCCAAAACTCCAAAACTCTAGAACTCCGACACTCCAAAACTCTAGAACTCCGAAACTCCAAAACTCCAAAACTCCAAAACTCCGAAACTCCAAAACTCCGAAACTCCAAAACTCCAAAACTCCAAAACTCCAAAACTCCGAAACTCCAAAACTCCGAAACTCCAAAACTCCAAAACTCCAAAACTCCAAAACTGCAAAACTCCAAAACTCCAAAACTCCGAAACTCCGAAACTCCGAAACTCCAAAACTCCAAAACTCCGAAACTCCGAAACTCCAAAACTCCAAAACTCCGAAACTCCGAAACTCCGAAACTCCGAAACTCCAAAACTCCAAAACTCCAAAACTCCAAAACTCCGAAACTCCGAAACTCCAAAACTCCAAAACTCTAGAACTCCGAAACTCCAAAACTCCAAAACTCCAAAACTCCGAAACTCCGAAACTCCAAAACTCCGAAACTCCAAAACTCCAAAACTCCGAAACTCCAAAACTCCAAAACTCCGAAACTCCGAAACTCCAAAACTCCGAAACTCCAAAACTCCAAAACTCCAAAACTCCAAAACTCCAAAACTCCAAAACTCCGAAACTCCAAAATTCCAAAACTCCAAAACTCCAAAACTCCAAAACTCCAAAACTCCAAAACTTCGAAACTCCAAAACTCCGAAACTCCAAAACTCCAAAACTCCAAAACTCCAAAACTCCAAAACTCCGAAACTCCGAAACTCCAAAACTCCAAAACTCCGAAACTCCAAAACTCCAAAACTCCGAAACTCCGAAACTCCAAAACTCCAAAACTCCGAAACTCCAAAACTCCAAAACTCCAAAACTGCAAAACTCCAAAACTGCAAAACTCCGAAACTCCAAAACTCCAAAACTCCAAAACTCCAAAACTCCGAAACTCCGAAACTCCAAAACTCCAAAACTCCGAAACTCCAAAACTCCAAAACTCCAAAACTCCAAAACTGCAAAACTCCAAAACTCCAAAACTCCGAAACTCCAAAACTCCAAAACTCCGAAACTCCGAAACTCCAAAACTCCAAAACTCCGAAACTCCAAAACTCCAAAACTGCAAAACTCCGAAACTCCAAAACTCCAAAACTCCAAAACTCCGAAACTCCGAAACTCCAAAACTCCGAAACTCCGAAACTCCAAAACTCCAAAACTCCAAAACTCCGAAACTCCAAAACTCCGAAACTCCGAAACTCCAAAACTCCAAAACTCCAAACTCCGAAACTCCAAAACTCCAAAAACTCCAAAACTCCGAAACTCCGAAACTCCGAAACTCCGAAACTCCGAAACTCGAAAACTCCGAAACTCCGAAACTCCAAAACTCCAAAACTCCAAAACTCCGATACTCCGAAACTCGGAAACTCCCAAACTCCAAAACTCGAAAACTCCGAAACTCCGAAACTCCGAAACTCCAAAACTCCAAACCTCCAAAACTCCAAAACTCCAAAACTCCAAAACTCCGAAACTCCGAAACTCCAAAACTCCAAAACTCTAGAACTCCGAAACTCCAAAACTCCAAAACTCCAAAACTCCGAAACTCCAAAACTCCGAAACTCCAAAACTCCGAAACTCCGAAACTCCAAAACTCCAAAACTCCAAACTCCGAAACTCCAAAACTCCAAAAACTCCAAAACTCCGAAACTCCGAAACTCCGAAACTCCGAAACTCCGAAACTCGAAAACTCCGAAACTCCGAAACTCCAAAACTCCAAAACTCCAAAACTCCGATACTCCGAAACTCGGAAACTCCCAAACTCCAAAACTCGAAAACTCCGAAACTCCGAAACTCCGAAACTCCAAAACTCCAAACCTCCAAAACTCCAAAACTCCAAAACTCCAAAACTCCGAAACTCCGAAACTCCAAAACTCCAAAACTCTAGAACTCCGAAACTCCAAAACTCCAAAACTCCAAAACTCCGAAACTCCAAAACTCCGAAACTCCAAAACTCCAAAACTCCAAAACTCCAAAACTCCGAAACTCCAAAACTCCGAAACTCCAAAACTCCAAAACTCCAAAACTCCAAAACTCCAAAACTGCAAAACTCCAAAACTCCAAAACTCCAAAACTCCGAAACTCCGAAACTCCGAAACTCCAAAACTCCAAAACTCCGAAACTCCGAAACTCCAAAACTCCAAAACTCCGAAACTCCGAAACTCCGAAACTCCGAAACTCCAAAACTCCAAAACTCCAAAACTCCAAAACTCCGAAACTCCGAAACTCCAAAACTCCAAAACTCTAGAACTCCGAAAATCCAAAACTCCAAAACTCCAAAACTCCAAAACTCCGAAACTCCGAAACTCCGAAACTCCAAAACTCCGAAACTCCGAAACTCCAAAACTCCAAAACTCCAAAACTCCAAAACTCCAAAACTCCAAAACTCCAAAACTCCGAAACTCCAAAACTCCAAAACTCCAAAACTCCAAAACTCCAAAACTCTAGAACTCCGAAACTCCAAAACTCCAAAACTCCAAAACTCCGAAACTCCAAAACTCCGAAACTCCAAAACTCCGAAACTCCAAAACTCCAAAACTCCAAAACTCCAAAACTCCGAAACTCCAAAACTCCGAAACTCCAAAACTCCAAAACTCCAAAACTCCAAAACTCCAAAACTGCAAAACTCCAAAACTCCAAAACTCCGAAACTCCGAAACTCCGAAACTCCAAAACTCCAAAACTCCGAAACTCCGAAACTCCAAAACTCCAAAACTCCGAAACTCCGAAACTCCAAAACTCCAAAACTCCGAAACTCCGAAACTCCGAAACTCCGAAACTCCAAAACTCCAAAACTCCAAAACTCCAAAACTCCGAAACTCCGAAACTCCAAAACTCCAAAACTCTAGAACTCCGAAACTCCAAAACTCCAAAACTCCAAAACTCCGAAACTCCGAAACTCCGAAACTCCGAAACTCCAAAACTCCAAAACTCCGAAACTCCGAAACTCCGAAACTCCGAAACTCCAAAACTCCAAAACTCCAAAACTCCAAAACTCCGAAACTCCGAAACTCCAAAACTCCAAAACTCTAGAACTCCGAAACTCCAAAACTCCAAAACTCCGAAACTCCGAAACTCCGAAACTCCGAAACTCCAAAACTCCAAAACTCCGAAACTCCAAAACTCCGAAACTCCAAAACTCCAAAACTCCAAAACTCCGAAACTCCGAAACTCCAAAACTCCGAAACTCCAAAACTCCAAAACTCCGAAACTCCAAAACTCCAAAACTCCGAAACTCCGAAACTCCAAAACTCCGAAACTCCAAAACTCCAAAACTCCAAAACTCCAAAACTCCAAAACTCCAAAACTCCGAAACTCCAAAATTCCAAAACTCCAAAACTCCAAAACTCCAAAACTCCAAAACTCCAAAACTTCGAAACTCCAAAACTCCGAAACTCCAAAACTCCAAAACTCCAAAACTCCAAAACTCCAAAACTCCGAAACTCCGAAACTCCAAAACTCCAAAACTCCGAAACTCCAAAACTCCAAAACTCCGAAACTCCGAAACTCCAAAACTCCAAAACTCCGAAACTCCAAAACTCCAAAACTCCAAAACTGCAAAACTCCAAAACTGCAAAACTCCGAAACTCCAAAACTCCAAAACTCCAAAACTCCAAAACTCCGAAACTCCGAAACTCCAAAACTCCAAAACTCCGAAACTCCAAAACTCCAAAACTCCAAAACTCCAAAACTGCAAAACTCCAAAACTCCAAAACTCCGAAACTCCAAAACTCCAAAACTCCGAAACTCCGAAACTCCAAAACTCCAAAACTCCGAAACTCCAAAACTTCAAAACTGCAAAACTCCGAAACTCCAAAACTCCAAAACTCCAAAACTCCGAAACTCCGAAACTCCAAAACTCCGAAACTCCGAAACTCCAAAACTCCAAAACTCCAAAACTCCGAAACTCCAAAACTCCGAAACTCCGAAACTCCAAAACTCCAAAACTCCAAACTCCGAAACTCCAAAACTCCAAAAACTCCAAAACTCCGAAACTCCGAAACTCCGAAACTCCGAAACTCCGAAACTCGAAAACTCCGAAACTCCGAAACTCCAAAACTCCAAAACTCCAAAACTCCGATACTCCGAAACTCGGAAACTCCCAAACTCCAAAACTCGAAAACTCCGAAACTCCGAAACTCCGAAACTCCAAAACTCCAAACCTCCAAAACTCCAAAACTCCAAAACTCCAAAACTCCGAAACTCCGAAACTCCAAAACTCCAAAACTCTAGAACTCCGAAACTCCAAAACTCCAAAACTCCAAAACTCCGAAACTCCAAAACTCCGAAACTCCAAAACTCCAAAACTCCAAAACTCCAAAACTCCGAAACTCCAAAACTCCGAAACTCCAAAACTCCAAAACTCCAAAACTCCAAAACTCCAAAACTGCAAAACTCCAAAACTCCAAAACTCCAAAACTCCGAAACTCCGAAACTCCGAAACTCCAAAACTCCAAAACTCCGAAACTCCGAAACTCCAAAACTCCAAAACTCCGAAACTCCGAAACTCCGAAACTCCAAAACTCCAAAACTCCAAAACTCCGAAACTCCGAAACTCCAAAACTCCAAAACTCTAGAACTCCGAAAATCCAAAACTCCAAAACTCCAAAACTCCAAAACTCCGAAACTCCGAAACTCCGAAACTCCAAAACTCCGAAACTCCGAAACTCCAAAACTCCAAAACTCCAAAACTCCAAAACTCCAAAACTCCGAAACTCCAAAACTCCAAAACTCCAAAACTCCAAAACTCCAAAACTCTAGAACTCCGAAACTCCAAAACTCCAAAACTCCAAAACTCCGAAACTCCAAAACTCCGAAACTCCAAAACTCCAAAACTCCAAAACTCCAAAACTCCGAAACTCCAAAACTCCGAAACTCCAAAACTCCAAAACTCCAAAACTCCAAAACTCCAAAACTGCAAAACTCCAAAACTCCAAAACTCTAGAACTCCGAAACTCCAAAACTCTAGAACTCCGAAACTCCAAAACTCCAAAACTCCAAAACTCCGAAACTCCAAAACTCCGAAACTCCAAAACTCCAAAACTCCAAAACTCCAAAACTCCGAAACTCCAAAACTCCGAAACTCCAAAACTCCAAAACTCCAAAACTCCAAAACTCCAAAACTGCAAAACTCCAAAACTCCAAAACTCCAAAACTCCAAAACTCCAAAACTCCAAAACTCCGAAACTCCAAAATTCCAAAACTCCAAAACTCCAAAACTCCAAAACTCCAAAACTTCGAAACTCCAAAACTCCGAAACTCCAAAACTCCAAAACTCCAAAACTCCAAAACTCCAAAACTCCAAAACTCCGAAACTCCGAAACTCCAAAACTCCAAAACTCCGAAACTCCAAAACTCCAAAACTCCGAAACTCCGAAACTCCAAAACTCCAAAACTCCGAAACTCCAAAACTCCAAAACTCCAAAACTGCAAAACTCCAAAACTGCAAAACTCCGAAACTCCAAAACTCCAAAACTCCAAAACTCCAAAACTCCGAAACTCCAAAACTCCAAAACTCCGAAACTCCAAAACTCCAAAACTCCAAAACTCCAAAACTGCAAAACTCCAAAACTCCAAAACTCCGAAACTCCAAAACTCCAAAACTCCAAAACTCCAAAACTCCAAAACTCCGAAACTCCAAAACTCCGAAACTCCAAAACTCCAAAACTCCAAAACTCCGAAACTCCAAAACTCCGAAACTCCAAAACTCCAAAACTCCAAAACTCCAAAACTCCAAAACTCCGAAACTCCAAAACTCCAAAACTCCAAAACTCCAAAACTCCAAAACTGCAAAACTCCAAAACTCCAAAACTCCAAAACTCCGAAACTCCGAAACTCCGAAACTCCAAAACTCCAAAACTCCGAAACTCCGAAACTCCAAAACTCCAAAACTCCGAAACTCCGAAACTCCGAAACTCCGAAACTCCAAAACTCCAAAACTCCAAAACTCCAAAACTCCGAAACTCCGAAACTCCAAAACTCCAAAACTCTAGAACTCCGAAACTCCAAAACTCCAAAACTCCAAAACTCCAAAACTCCGAAACTCCGAAACTCCGAAACTCCAAAACTCCGAAACTCCGAAACTCCGAAACTCCAAAACTCCAAAACTCCAAAACTCCAAAACTCCAAAACTCCGAAACTCCAAAACTCCGAAACTCCAAAACTCCAAAACTCCAAAACTCCGAAACTCCGAAACTCCAAAACTCCGAAACTCCAAAACTCCAAAACTCCGAAACTCCAAAACTCCAAAACTCCGAAACTCCGAAACTCCAAAACTCCGAAACTCCAAAACTCCAAAACTCCAAAACTCCAAAACTCCAAAACTCCAAAACTCCGAAACTCCAAAATTCCAAAACTCCAAAACTCCAAAACTCCAAAACTCCAAAACTCCAAAACTTCGAAACTCCAAAACTCCGAAACTCCAAAACTCCAAAACTCCAAAACTCCAAAACTCCAAAACTCCAAAACTCCGAAACTCCGAAACTCCAAAACTCCAAAACTCCGAAACTCCAAAACTCCAAAACTCCGAAACTCCGAAACTCCAAAACTCCAAAACTCCGAAACTCCAAAACTCCAAAACTCCAAAACTGCAAAACTCCAAAACTGCAAAACTCCGAAACTCCAAAACTCCAAAACTCCAAAACTCCAAAACTCCGAAACTCCGAAACTCCAAAACTCCAAAACTCCGAAACTCCAAAACTCCAAAACTCCAAAACTCCAAAACTGCAAAACTCCAAAACTCCAAAACTCCGAAACTCCAAAACTCCAAAACTCCGAAACTCCGAAACTCCAAAACTCCAAAACTCCGAAACTCCAAAACTCCAAAACTGCAAAACTCCGAAACTCCAAAACTCCAAAACTCCAAAACTCCGAAACTCCGAAACTCCAAAACTCCGAAACTCCGAAACTCCAAAACTCCAAAACTCCAAAACTCCGAAACTCCAAAACTCCGAAACTCCGAAACTCCAAAACTCCAAAACTCCAAAACTCCGAAACTCCAAAACTCCAAAAACTCCAAAACTCCGAAACTCCGAAACTCCGAAACTCCGAAACTCCGAAACTCGAAAACTCCGAAACTCCGAAACTCCAAAACTCCAAAACTCCAAAACTCCGATACTCCGAAACTCGGAAACTCCCAAACTCCAAAACTCGAAAACTCCGAAACTCCGAAACTCCGAAACTCCAAAACTCCAAACCTCCAAAACTCCAAAACTCCAAAACTCCAAAACTCCGAAACTCCGAAACTCCAAAACTCCAAAACTCTAGAACTCCGAAACTCCAAAACTCCAAAACTCCAAAACTCCGAAACTCCAAAACTCCGAAACTCCAAAACTCCAAAACTCCAAAACTCCAAAACTCCAAAACTCCAAAACTCCGAAACTCCAAAACTCCAAAACTCCAAAACTCCAAAACTCCAAAACTGCAAAACTCCAAAACTCCAAAACTCCAAAACTCCGAAACTCCGAAACTCCGAAACTCCAAAACTCCAAAACTCCGAAACTCCGAAACTCCAAAACTCCAAAACTCCGAAACTCCGAAACTCCGAAACTCCGAAACTCCAAAACTCCAAAACTCCAAAACTCCAAAACTCCGAAACTCCGAAACTCCAAAACTCCAAAACTCTAGAACTCCGAAACTCCAAAACTCCAAAACTCCAAAACTCCAAAACTCCGAAACTCCGAAACTCCGAAACTCCAAAACTCCGAAACTCCGAAACTCCGAAACTCCAAAACTCCAAAACTCCAAAACTCCAAAACTCCAAAACTCCGAAACTCCAAAACTCCAAAACTCCAAAACTCCAAAACTCCAAAACTCCAAAACTCTAGAACTCCGAAACTCCAAAACTCCAAAACTCCAAAACTCCGATACTCCGAAACTCGGAAACTCCCAAACTCCAAAACTCGAAAACTCCGAAACTCCGAAACTCCAAAACTCCAAACCTCCAAAACTCCAAAACTCCGAAACTCCGAAACTCCGAAACTCCAAAACTCCGAAACTCCGAAACTCCAAAACTCCGAAACTCCAAAACTCCGAAACTCCGAAACTCCGAAACTCCGAAACTCCAAAACTCCAAAACTCCAAAACTCCGAAACTCCAAAACTCCGAAACTCCAAAACTCCAAAACTCCAAAACTCCGAAACTCCGAAACTCCAAAACTCCGAAACTCCAAAACTCCAAAACTCCGAATCTCCAAAACTCCAAAACTCCAAAACTCCGAAACTCCGAAACTCCAAAACTCCGAAACTCCAAAACTCCAAAACTCCAAAACTCCAAAACTCCAAAACTCCAAAACTCCAAAACTCCGAAACTCCAAAATTCCAAAACTCCAAAACTCCAAAACTCCAAAACTCCAAAACTCCAAAACTTCGAAACTCCAAAACTCCGAAACTCCAAAACTCCAAAACTCCAAAACTCCAAAACTCCAAAACTCCAAAACTCCGAAACTCCGAAACTCCAAAACTCCAAAACTCCGAAACTCCAAAACTCCAAAACTCCGAAACTCCGAAACTCCAAAACTCCAAAACTCCGAAACTCCAAAACTCCAAAACTCCAAAACTGCAAAACTAAAAAACTGCAAAACTCCGAAACTCCAAAACTCCAAAACTCCAAAACTCCGAAACTCCGAAACTCCAAAACTCCAAAACTCCGAAACTCCAAAACTCCAAAACTCCAAAACTCCAAAACTGCAAAACTCCAAAACTCCAAAACTCCGAAACTCCAAAACTCCAAAACTCCGAAACTCCGAAACTCCAAAACTCCAAAACTCCGAAACTCCAAAACTCCAAAACTGCAAAACTCCGAAACTCCAAAACTCCAAAACTCCAAAACTCCGAAACTCCGAAACTCCAAAACTCCGAAACTCCGAAACTCCAAAACTCCAAAACTCCAAAACTCCGAAACTCCAAAACTCCGAAACTCCGAAACTCCAAAACTCCAAAAGTCCAAAACTCCGAAACTCCAAAACTCCAAAAACTCCAAAACTCCGAAACTCCGAAACTCCGAAACTCCGAAACTCCGAAACTCGAAAACTCCGAAACTCCGAAACTCCAAAACTCCAAAACTCCAAAACTCCGATACTCCGAAACTCGGAAACTCCCAAACTCCAAAACTCGAAAACTCCGAAACTCCGAAACTCCGAAACTCCAAAACTCCAAACCTCCAAAACTCCAAAACTCCAAAACTCCAAAACTCCGAAACTCCGAAACTCCAAAACTCCAAAACTCTAGAACTCCGAAACTCCAAAACTCCAAAACTCCAAAACTCCGAAACTCCAAAACACCGAAACTCCAAAACTCCAAAACTCCAAAACTCCAAAACTCCGAAACTCCAAAACTCCGAAACTCCAAAACTCCAAAACTCCAAAACTCCAAAACTGCAAAACTCCAAAACTCCAAAACTCCAAAACTCCGAAACTCCGAAACTCCGAAACTCCGAAACTCCAAAACTCCAAAACTCCGAAACTCCGAAACTCCAAAACTCCAAAACTCCGAAACTCCGAAACTCCGAAACTCCAAAACTCCAAAACTCCAAAACTCCAAAACTCCGAAACTCCGAAACTCCAAAACTCCAAAACTCTAGAACTCCGAAACTCCAAAACTCCAAAACTCCAAAACTCCAAAACTCCGAAACTCCGAAACTCCGAAACTCCAAAACTCCGAAACTCCGAAACTCCGAAACTCCAAAACTCCAAAACTCCAAAACTCCAAAACTCCAAAACTCCAAAACTCCGAAACTCCAAAACTCCAAAACTCCAAAACTCCAAAACTCCAAAACTCTAGAACTCCGAAACTCCAAAACTCCAAAACTCCAAAACTCCAAAACTCCGAAACTCCGAAACTCCAAAACTCCAAAACTCCGAAACTCCAAAACTCCAAAACTCCGAAACTCCGAAACTCCAAAACTCCAAAACTCCGAAACTCCAAAACTCCAAAACTCCAAAACTGCAAAACTCCAAAACTGCAAAACTCCGAAACTCCAAAACTCCAAAACTCCAAAACTCCAAAACTCCGAAACTCCGAAACTCCAAAACTCCAAAACTCCGAAACTCCAAAACTCCAAAACTCCAAAACTCCGAAACTCCAAAACTCCGAAACTCCAAAACTCCAAAACTCCAAAACTCCAAAACTCCAAAACTCCAAAACTGCAAAACTCCAAAACTCCAAAACTCTAGAACTCCGAAACTCCAAAACTCTAGAACTCCGAAACTCCAAAACTCCAAAACTCCAAAACTCCGAAACTCCAAAACTCCGAAACTCCAAAACTCCAAAACTCCAAAACTCCAAAACTCCGAAACTCCAAAACTCCGAAACTCCAAAACTCCAAAACTCCAAAACTCCAAAACTCCAAAACTGCAAAACTCCAAAACTCCAAAACTCCGAAACTCCGAAACTCCGAAACTCCAAAACTCCAAAACTCCGAAACTCCGAAACTCCAAAACTCCAAAACTCCGAAACTCCGAAACTCCGAAACTCCGAAACTCCAAAACTCCAAAACTCCAAAACTCCAAAACTCCGAAACTCCGAAACTCCAAAACTCCAAAACTCTAGAACTCCGAAACTCCAAAACTCCAAAACTCCAAAACTCCGAAACTCCGAAACTCCGAAACTCCGAAACTCCAAAACTCCAAAACTCCGAAACTCCGAAACTCCGAAACTCCGAAACTCCAAAACTCCAAAACTCCAAAACTCCAAAACTCCGAAACTCCGAAACTCCAAAACTCCAAAACTCTAGAACTCCGAAACTCCAAAACTCCAAAACTCCGAAACTCCGAAACTCCGAAACTCCGAAACTCCAAAACTCCAAAACTCCAAAACTCCGAAACTCCAAAACTCCGAAACTCCAAAACTCCAAAACTCCAAAACTCCGAAACTCCGAAACTCCAAAACTCCGAAACTCCAAAACTCCAAAACTCCGAAACTCCAAAACTCCAAAACTCCGAAACTCCAAAACTCCAAAACTCCAAAACTGCAAAACTCCAAAACTCCAAAACTCCAAAACTCCAAAACTCCAAAACTCCGAAACTCCGAAACTCCAAAACTCCAAAACTCCGAAACTCCAAAACTCCAAAACTGCAAAACTCCGAAACTCCAAAACTCCAAAACTCCAAAACTCCGAAACTCCGAAACTCCAAAACTCCGAAACTCCGAAACTCCAAAACTCCAAAACTCCAAAACTCCGAAACTCCAAAACTCCGAAACTCCGAAACTCCAAAACTCCAAAACTCCAAACTCCGAAACTCCAAAACTCCAAAAACTCCAAAACTCCGAAACTCCGAAACTCCGAAACTCCGAAACTCCGAAACTCGAAAACTCCGAAACTCCGAAACTCCAAAACTCCAAAACTCCAAAACTCCGATACTCCGAAACTCGGAAACTCCCAAACTCCAAAACTCGAAAACTCCGAAACTCCGAAACTCCGAAACTCCAAAACTCCAAACCTCCAAAACTCCAAAACTCCAAAACTCCAAAACTCCGAAACTCCGAAACTCCAAAACTCCAAAACTCTAGAACTCCGAAACTCCAAAACTCCAAAACTCCAAAACTCCGAAACTCCAAAACTCCGAAACTCCAAAACTCCAAAACTCCAAAACTCCAAAACTCCGAAACTCCAAAACTCCGAAACTCCAAAACTCCAAAACTCCAAAACTCCAAAACTCCAAAACTGCAAAACTCCAAAACTCCAAAACTCCAAAACTCCGAAACTCCGAAACTCCGAAACTCCAAAACTCCAAAACTCCGAAACTCCGAAACTCCAAAACTCCAAAACTCCGAAACTCCGAAACTCCGAAACTCCGAAACTCCAAAACTCCAAAACTCCAAAACTCCAAAACTCCGAAACTCCGAAACTCCAAAACTCCAAAACTCTAGAACTCCGAAAATCCAAAACTCCAAAACTCCAAAACTCCAAAACTCCGAAACTCCGAAACTCCGAAACTCCAAAACTCCGAAACTCCGAAACTCCAAAACTCCAAAACTCCAAAACTCCAAAACTCCAAAACTCCGAAACTCCAAAACTCCAAAACTCCAAAACTCCAAAACTCCAAAACTCTAGAACTCCGAAACTCCAAAACTCCAAAACTCCAAAACTCCGAAACTCCAAAACTCCGAAACTCCAAAACTCCAAAACTCCAAAACTCCAAAACTCCGAAACTCCAAAACTCCGAAACTCCAAAACTCCAAAACTCCAAAACTCCAAAACTCCAAAACTGCAAAACTCCAAAACTCCAAAACTCTAGAACTCCGAAACTCCAAAACTCTAGAACTCCGAAACTCCAAAACTCCAAAACTCCAAAACTCCGAAACTCCAAAACTCCGAAACTCCAAAACTCCAAAACTCCAAAACTCCAAAACTCCGAAACTCCAAAACTCCGAAACTCCAAAACTCCAAAACTCCAAAACTCCAAAACTCCAAAACTGCAAAACTCCAAAACTCCAAAACTCCGAAACTCCGAAACTCCGAAACTCCAAAACTCCAAAACTCCGAAACTCCGAAACTCCAAAACTCCAAAACTCCGAAACTCCGAAACTCCGAAACTCCGAAACTCCAAAACTCCAAAACTCCAAAACTCCAAAACTCCGAAACTCCGAAACTCCAAAACTCCAAAACTCTAGAACTCCGAAACTCCAAAACTCCAAAACTCCAAAACTCCGAAACTCCAAAACTCCGAAACTCCAAAACTCCAAAACTCCAAAACTCCAAAACTCCGAAACTCCAAAACTCCGAAACTCCAAAACTCCAAAACTCCAAAACTGCAAAACTCGAAAACTCCAAAACTGCAAAACTCCAAAACTCCAAAACTCCAAAACTCCGAAACTCCGAAACTCCGAAACTCCAAAACTCCAAAACTCCAAAACTCCGAAACTCCGAAACTCCAAAACTCCAAAACTCTAGAACTCCGAAACTCCAAAACTCCAAAACTCCAAAACTCCAAAACTCCGAAACTCCAAAACTCCGAAACTCCAAAACTCCCAAGCTCCAAAACTGCAAAACTCCAAAACTCCAAAACTCCAAAACTCCAAAACTCCGAAACTCCGAAACTCCGAAACTCCAAAACTCCAAAACTCCGAAACTCCGAAACTCCAAAACTCCAAAACTCCGAAACTCCAAAACTCCAAAACTCCAAAACTCCGATACTCCGAAACTCGGAAACTCCCAAACTCCAAAACTCGAAAACTCCGAAACTCCGAAACTCCGAAACTCCAAAACTCCAAACCTCCAAAACTCCAAAACTCCAAAACTCCAAAACTCCGAAACTCCGAAACTCCAAAACTCCAAAACTCTAGAACTCCGAAACTCCAAAACTCCAAAACTCCAAAACTCCAAAACTCCGAAACTCCGAAACTCCAAAACTCCGAAACTCCGAAACTCCAAAACTCCAAAACTCCAAAACTCCAAAACTCCGAAACTCCAAAACTCCAAAACTCCAAAACTCCAAAACTCCGAAACTCCAAAACTCCGAAACTCCAAAACTCCAAAACTCCAAAACTCCAAAACTCCGAAACTCCAAAACTCAAAAGCTCCAAAACTCCAAAACTCCAAAACTCCAAAACTCCGAAACTCCAAAACTCCGAAACTCCAAAACTCCGAAACTCCGAAACTCCGAAACTCCGAAACTCCAAAACTCCAAAACTCCGAAACTCCAAAACTCCAAAACTCCAAAACTCCAAAACTCCAAAACTCCAAAACTCCGAAACTCCAAAATTCCAAAACTCCAAAACTCCAAAACTCCAAAACTCCAAAACTCCGAAACTCCAAAACTCCGAAACTCCAAAACTCCAAAACTCCAAAACTCCAAAACTCCAAAACTCCGAAACTCCAAAACTCCAAAACTCCGAAACTCCAAAACTCCAAAACTCCGAAACTCCAAAACTCCAAAACTGCAAAACTCCGAAACTCCAAAACTCCAAAACTCCAAAACTCCGAAACTCCGAAACTCCAAAACTCCGAAACTCCGAAACTCCAAAACTCCAAAACTCCAAAACTCCGAAACTCCAAAACTCCGAAACTCCGAAACTCCAAAACTCCAAAAGTCCAAAACTCCGAAACTCCAAAACTCCAAAAACTCCAAAACTCCGAAACTCCGAAACTCCGAAACTCCGAAACTCCGAAACTCGAAAACTCCGAAACTCCGAAACTCCAAAACTCCAAAACTCCAAAACTCCGATACTCCGAAACTCGGAAACTCCCAAACTCCAAAACTCGAAAACTCCGAAACTCCGAAACTCCGAAACTCCAAAACTCCAAACCTCCAAAACTCCAAAACTCCAAAACTCCAAAACTCCGAAACTCCGAAACTCCAAAACTCCAAAACTCTAGAACTCCGAAACTCCAAAACTCCAAAACTCCAAAACTCCGAAACTCCAAAACACCGAAACTCCAAAACTCCAAAACTCCAAAACTCCAAAACTCCGAAACTCCAAAACTCCGAAACTCCAAAACTCCAAAACTCCAAAACTCCAAAACTGCAAAACTCCAAAACTCCAAAACTCCAAAACTCCGAAACTCCGAAACTCCGAAACTCCGAAACTCCAAAACTCCAAAACTCCGAAACTCCGAAACTCCAAAACTCCAAAACTCCGAAACTCCGAAACTCCGAAACTCCAAAACTCCAAAACTCCAAAACTCCAAAACTCCGAAACTCCGAAACTCCAAAACTCCAAAACTCTAGAACTCCGAAACTCCAAAACTCCAAAACTCCAAAACTCCAAAACTCCGAAACTCCGAAACTCCGAAACTCCAAAACTCCGAAACTCCGAAACTCCGAAACTCCAAAACTCCAAAACTCCAAAACTCCAAAACTCCAAAACTCCGAAACTCCAAAACTCCAAAACTCCAAAACTCCAAAACTCCAAAACTCTAGAACTCCGAAACTCCAAAACTCCAAAACTCCAAAACTCCAAAACTCCGAAACTCCGAAACTCCAAAACTCCAAAACTCCGAAACTCCAAAACTCCAAAACTCCGAAACTCCGAAACTCCAAAACTCCGAAACTCCAAAACTCCAAAACTCCAAAACTCCAAAACTCCAAAACTGCAAAACTCCAAAACTCCAAAACTCCGAAACTCCGAAACTCCGAAACTCCAAAACTCCAAAACTCCGAAACTCCGAAACTCCAAAACTCCAAAACTCCGAAACTCCAAAACTCCAAAACTCCAAAACTCCAAAACTCCAAAACTCCAAAACTGCAAAACTCGAAAACTCCAAAACTGCAAAACTCCAAAACTCCAAAACTCCAAAACTCCGAAACTCCGAAACTCCGAAACTCCAAAACTCCAAAACTCCAAAACTCCGAAACTCCGAAACTCCAAAACTCCAAAACTCTAGAACTCCGAAACTCCAAAACTCCAAAACTCCAAAACTCCAAAACTCCGAAACTCCAAAACTCCGAAACTCCAAAACTCCCAAGCTCCAAAACTGCAAAACTCCAAAACTCCAAAACTCCAAAACTCCAAAACTCCGAAACTCCGAAACTCCGAAACTCCAAAACTCCAAAACTCCGAAACTCCGAAACTCCAAAAGTCCAAAACTCCGAAACTCCAAAACTCCAAAAACTCCAAAACTCCGAAACTCCGAAACTCCAAAACTCCAAAACTCTAGAACTCCGAAACTCCAAAACTCCAAAACTCCGAAACTCCAAAACTCCAAAACTCCAAAACTCCAAAACTCCGAAACTCCGAAACTCCGAAACTCCGAAACTCCAAAACTCCAAAACTCCGAAACTCCGAAACTCCGAAACTCCGAAACTCCAAAACTCCAAAACTCCAAAACTCCAAAACTCCGAAACTCCGAAACTCCAAAACTCCAAAACTCTAGAACTCCGAAACTCCAAAACTCCAAAACTCCGAAACTCCGAAACTCCGAAACTCCGAAACTCCAAAACTCCAAAACTCCAAAACTCCGAAACTCCAAAACTCCGAAACTCCAAAACTCCAAAACTCCAAAACTCCGAAACTCCGAAACTCCAAAACTCCGAAACTCCAAAACTCCAAAACTCCGAAACTCCAAAACTCCAAAACTCCGAAACTCCAAAACTCCAAAACTCCAAAACTGCAAAACTCCAAAACTCCAAAACTCCAAAACTCCAAAACTCCAAAACTCCGAAACTCCGAAACTCCAAAACTCCAAAACTCCGAAACTCCAAAACTCCAAAACTGCAAAACTCCGAAACTCCAAAACTCCAAAACTCCAAAACTCCGAAACTCCGAAACTCCAAAACTCCGAAACTCCGAAACTCCAAAACTCCAAAACTCCAAAACTCCGAAACTCCAAAACTCCGAAACTCCGAAACTCCAAAACTCCAAAACTCCAAACTCCGAAACTCCAAAACTCCAAAAACTCCAAAACTCCGAAACTCCGAAACTCCGAAACTCCGAAACTCCGAAACTCGAAAACTCCGAAACTCCGAAACTCCAAAACTCCAAAACTCCAAAACTCCGATACTCCGAAACTCGGAAACTCCCAAACTCCAAAACTCGAAAACTCCGAAACTCCGAAACTCCGAAACTCCAAAACTCCAAACCTCCAAAACTCCAAAACTCCAAAACTCCAAAACTCCGAAACTCCGAAACTCCAAAACTCCAAAACTCTAGAACTCCGAAACTCCAAAACTCCAAAACTCCAAAACTCCGAAACTCCAAAACTCCGAAACTCCAAAACTCCAAAACTCCAAAACTCCAAAACTCCGAAACTCCAAAACTCCGAAACTCCAAAACTCCAAAACTCCAAAACTCCAAAACTCCAAAACTGCAAAACTCCAAAACTCCAAAACTCCAAAACTCCGAAACTCCGAAACTCCGAAACTCCAAAACTCCAAAACTCCGAAACTCCGAAACTCCAAAACTCCAAAACTCCGAAACTCCGAAACTCCGAAACTCCGAAACTCCAAAACTCCAAAACTCCAAAACTCCAAAACTCCGAAACTCCGAAACTCCAAAACTCCAAAACTCTAGAACTCCGAAAATCCAAAACTCCAAAACTCCAAAACTCCAAAACTCCGAAACTCCGAAACTCCGAAACTCCAAAACTCCGAAACTCCGAAACTCCAAAACTCCAAAACTCCAAAACTCCAAAACTCCAAAACTCCGAAACTCCAAAACTCCAAAACTCCAAAACTCCAAAACTCCAAAACTCTAGAACTCCGAAACTCCAAAACTCCAAAACTCCAAAACTCCGAAACTCCAAAACTCCGAAACTCCAAAACTCCAAAACTCCAAAACTCCAAAACTCCGAAACTCCAAAACTCCGAAACTCCAAAACTCCAAAACTCCAAAACTCCAAAACTCCAAAACTGCAAAACTCCAAAACTCCAAAACTCTAGAACTCCGAAACTCCAAAACTCTAGAACTCCGAAACTCCAAAACTCCAAAACTCCAAAACTCCGAAACTCCAAAACTCCGAAACTCCAAAACTCCAAAACTCCAAAACTCCAAAACTCCGAAACTCCAAAACTCCGAAACTCCAAAACTCCAAAACTCCAAAACTCCAAAACTCCAAAACTGCAAAACTCCAAAACTCCAAAACTCCGAAACTCCGAAACTCCGAAACTCCAAAACTCCAAAACTCCGAAACTCCGAAACTCCAAAACTCCAAAACTCCGAAACTCCGAAACTCCGAAACTCCGAAACTCCAAAACTCCAAAACTCCAAAACTCCAAAACTCCGAAACTCCGAAACTCCAAAACTCCAAAACTCTAGAACTCCGAAACTCCAAAACTCCAAAACTCCAAAACTCCGAAACTCCAAAACTCCGAAACTCCAAAACTCCAAAACTCCAAAACTCCAAAACTCCGAAACTCCAAAACTCCGAAACTCCAAAACTCCAAAACTCCAAAACTGCAAAACTCGAAAACTCCAAAACTGCAAAACTCCAAAACTCCAAAACTCCAAAACTCCGAAACTCCGAAACTCCGAAACTCCAAAACTCCAAAACTCCAAAACTCCGAAACTCCGAAACTCCAAAACTCCAAAACTCTAGAACTCCGAAACTCCAAAACTCCAAAACTCCAAAACTCCAAAACTCCGAAACTCCAAAACTCCGAAACTCCAAAACTCCCAAGCTCCAAAACTGCAAAACTCCAAAACTCCAAAACTCCAAAACTCCAAAACTCCGAAACTCCGAAACTCCGAAACTCCAAAACTCCAAAACTCCGAAACTCCGAAACTCCAAAACTCCAAAACTCCGAAACTCCAAAACTCCAAAACTCCAAAACTCCGATACTCCGAAACTCGGAAACTCCCAAACTCCAAAACTCGAAAACTCCGAAACTCCGAAACTCCGAAACTCCAAAACTCCAAACCTCCAAAACTCCAAAACTCCAAAACTCCAAAACTCCGAAACTCCGAAACTCCAAAACTCCAAAACTCTAGAACTCCGAAACTCCAAAACTCCAAAACTCCAAAACTCCAAAACTCCGAAACTCCGAAACTCCAAAACTCCGAAACTCCGAAACTCCAAAACTCCAAAACTCCAAAACTCCAAAACTCCGAAACTCCAAAACTCCAAAACTCCAAAACTCCAAAACTCCGAAACTCCAAAACTCCGAAACTCCAAAACTCCAAAACTCCAAAACTCCAAAACTCCGAAACTCCAAAACTCAAAAGCTCCAAAACTCCAAAACTCCAAAACTCCAAAACTCCGAAACTCCAAAACTCCGAAACTCCAAAACTCCGAAACTCCGAAACTCCGAAACTCCGAAACTCCAAAACTCCAAAACTCCGAAACTCCAAAACTCCAAAACTCCAAAACTCCAAAACTCCAAAACTCCAAAACTCCGAAACTCCAAAATTCCAAAACTCCAAAACTCCAAAACTCCAAAACTCCAAAACTCCGAAACTCCAAAACTCCGAAACTCCAAAACTCCAAAACTCCAAAACTCCAAAACTCCAAAACTCCAAAACTCCGAAACTCCAAAACTCCAAAACTCCGAAACTCCGAAACTCCGAAACTCCAAAACTCCGAAACTCCGAAACTCCAAAACTCCGAAACTCCAAAACTCCGAAACTCCGAAACTCCGAAACTCCGAAACTCCAAAACTCCAAAACTCCGAAACTCCAAAACTCCGAAACTCCAAAACTCCAAAACTCCAAAACTCCAAAACTCCGAAACTCCAAAACTCCGAAACTCCAAAACTCCAAAACTCCGAAACTCCAAAACTCCAAAACTCCGAAACTCCGAAACTCCAAAACTCCAAAACTCTAGAACTCCGAAACTCCAAAACTCCAAAACTCCAAAACTCCGAAACTCCAAAACTCCGAAACTCCAAAACTCCAAAACTCCAAAACTCCAAAACTCCGAAACTCCAAAACTCCGAAACTCCAAAACTCCAAAACTCCAAAACTCCAAAACTCCAAAACTCCAAAACTGCAAAACTCCAAAACTCCAAAACTCCAAAACTCCGAAACTCCGAAACTCCGAAACTCCAAAACTCCAAAACTCCAAAACTCCAAAACTCCGAAACTCCGAAACTCCAAAACTCCAAAACTCTAGAACTCCGAAACTCCAAAACTCCAAAACTCCAAAACTCCAAAGCTCCAAAACTCCAAAACTGCAAAACTGCAAAACTCCAAAACTCCAAAACTCCGAAACTCCGAAACTCCAAAACTCCGAAACTCCGAAACTCCAAAACTCCGAAACTCCAAAACTCCAAAACTCCAAAACTCCGAAACTCCAAAACTCCAAAACTCCAAAACTCCGAAACTCCAAAACTCCGAAACTCCAAAACTCCAAAACTCCAAAACTCCAAAACTCCAAAACTCCAAAACTCCGAAACTCCAAAGCTCAAAAGCTCCAAAACTCCAAAACTCCAAAACTCCAAAACTCCGAAACTCCAAAACTCCGAAACTCCGAAACTCCAAAACTCCGAAACTCCGAAACTCCGAAACTCCGAAACTCCAAAACTCCGAAACTCCAAAACTGCAAAACTGCAAAACTCCAAAACTCCAAAACTCCGAAACTCCGAAACTCCAAAACTCCAAAACTCCGAAACTCCGAAACTCCAAAACTCCGAAACTCCGAAACTCCAAAACTCCAAAACTCCAAAACTCCAAAACTCCGAAACTCCAAAACTCCAAAACTCCAAAACTCCAAAACTGCAAAACTCGAAAACTCCAAAACTGCAAAACTCCAAAACTCCAAAACTCCAAAACTCCGAAACTCCGAAACTCCGAAACTCCAAAACTCCAAAACTCCAAAACTCCGAAACTCCGAAACTCCAAAACTCCAAAACTCTAGAACTCCGAAACTCCAAAACTCCAAAACTCCGAAACTCCAAAACTCCGAAACTCCAAAACTCCCAAGCTCCAAAACTCCAAAACTCCAAAACTCCAAAACTCCAAAACTCCGAAACTCCGAAACTCCGAAACTCCCAAACTCCAAAACTCCGAAACTCCGAAACTCCAAAACTCCAAAACTCCGAAACTCCAAAACTCCAAAACTCCGAAACTCCAAAACTCCGAAACTCCAAAACTCCAAAACTCCAAAGCTCCAAAACTCCAAAACTGCAAAACTGCAAAACTCCAAAACTCCAAAACTCCGAAACTCCGAAACTCCGAAACTCCAAAACTCCGAAACTCCGAAACTCCAAAACTCCGAAACTCCGAAACTCCAAAACTCCAAAACTCCAAAACTCCAAAACTCCGAAACTCCAAAACTCCAAAACTCCAAAACTCCAAAACTCCGAAACTCCAAAACTCCGAAACTCCAAAACTCCAAAACTCCAAAACTCCGAAACTCCAAAACTCAAAAGCTCCAAAACTCCAAAACTCCAAAACTCCAAAACTCCGAAACTCCAAAACTCCGAAACTCCAAAACTCCGAAACTCCGAAACTCCGAAACTCCGAAACTCCAAAACTCCAAAACTCCAAAACTCCAAAACTCCAAAACTCCAAAACTCCGAAACTCCAAAATTCCAAAACTCCAAAACTCCAAAACTCCAAAACTCCGAAACTCCAAAACTCCGAAACTCCAAAACTCCAAAACTCCAAAACTCCAAAACTCCAAAACTCCAAAACTCCGAAACTCCAAAACTCCAAAACTCCGAAACTCCGAAACTCCGAAACTCCAAAACTCCGAAACTCCGAAACTCCAAAACTCCGAAACTCCAAAACTCCGAAACTCCGAAACTCCGAAACTCCGAAACTCCAAAACTCCAAAACTCCAAAACTCCGAAACTCCAAAACTCCGAAACTCCAAAACTCCAAAACTCCAAAACTCCGAAACTCCAAAACTCCGAAACTCCAAAACTCCAAAACTCCGAAACTCCAAAACTCCAAAACTCCGAAACTCCGAAACTCCAAAACTCCAAAACTCTAGAACTCCGAAACTCCAAAACTGCAAAACTCCAAAACTCCAAAACTCCAAAACTCCAAAACTCCAAAACTCCAAAACTCCGAAACTCCGAAACTCCAAAACTCCAAAACTCCGAAACTCCAAAACTCCAAAACTCCAAAACTCCAAAACTCCAAAACTCCAAAACTCCAAAACTCCGAAACTCCAAAACTCCAAAACTCCAAAACTCTAGAACTCCGAAACTCCAAAACTCCAAAACTCCAAAACTCCAAAACTGCAAAACTCCAAAACTCCAAAACTCCAAAACTCCGAAACTCCGAAACTCCGAAACTCCAAAACTCCAAAACTCCGAAACTCCGAAACTCCAAAACTCCAAAACTCCGAAACTCCGAAACTCCGAAACTCCGAAACTCCAAAACTCCAAAACTCCAAAACTCCAAAACTCCGAAAATCCGAAACTCCAAAACTCCAAAACTCTAGAACTCCGAAACTCCAAAACTCCAAAACTCCAAAACTCCGAAACTCCAAAACTCCGAAACTCCAAAACTCCAAAACTCCAAAACTCCAAAACTCCGAAACTCCAAAACTCCAAAACTCCGAAACTCCAAAACTCCAAAACTCCAAAACTCCAAAACTCCAAAACTCCGAAACTCCAAAACTCCGAAACTCCAAAACTCCAAAACTCCAAAACTCCAAAACTCCGAAACTCCAAAACTCCAAAACTCCAAAACTCCAAAACTCCAAAACTCCAAAACTCCAAAACTGCAAAACTCCAAAACTCCGAAACTCCAAAACTCCAAAACTCCGAAACTCCGAAACTCCGAAACTCCAAAACTCCGAAACTCCGAAACTCCGAAACTCCAAAACTCCGAAACTCCAAAACTCCGAAACTCCGAAACTCCGAAACTCCGAAACTCCAAAACTCCAAAACTCCAAAACTCCGAAACTCCGAAACTCCAAAACTCCAAAACTCTAGAACTCCGAAACTACAAAACTCTAGAACTCCGAAACTCCAAAACTCCAAAACTCCAAAACTCCAAAACTCCGAAACTCCGAAACTCCAAAACTCCAAAACTCTAGAACTCCGAAACTCCAAAACTCCAAAACTCCGAAACTCCAAAACTCCGAAACTCCAAAACTCCAAAACTCCAAAACTCCAAAACTCCGAAACTCCAAAACTCCGAAACTCCAAAACTCCAAAACTCCAAAACTCCAAAACTCCAAAACTCCAAAACTGCAAAACTCCAAAACTCCAAAACTCCAAAACTCCGAAACTCCGAAACTCCGAAACTCCAAAACTCCAAAACTCCAAAACTCCGAAACTCCAAAACTCCAAAACTCTAGAACTCCGAAACTCCAAAACTCCGAAACTCCAAAACTCCGAAACTCCAAAACTCCAAAACTCCAAAACTCCAAAACTCCAAAACTCCAAAACTCCAAAACTCCAAAACTCCGAAACTCCGAAACTCCGAAACTCCAAAACACCAAAACTCCGAAACTCCGAAACTCCAAAACTCCAAAACTCCGAAACTCCAAAACTCCAAAACTCCGAAACTCCAAAACTCCGAAACTCCAAAACTCCAAAACTCCAAAACTCCAAAACTCCAAAACTGCAAAACTCCAAAACTCCAAAACTCCAAAACTCCGAAACTCCGAAACTCCAAAACTCCAAAACTCCGAAACTCCGAAACTCCAAAACTCCGAAACTCCGAAACTCCAAAACTCCAAAACTCCAAAACTCCAAAACTCCGAAACTCCAAAACTCCAAAACTCCAAAACTCCAAAACTCCGAAACTCCAAAACTCCAAAACTCCAAAACTCCAAAACTCCAAAACTCCGAAACTCCAAAACTCCAAAACTCCAAAACTCCGAAACTCCAAAACTCCGAAACTCCGAAACTCCGAAACTCCAAAACTCCGAAACTCCGAAACTCCGAAACTCCGAAACTCCAAAACTCCGAAACTCCAAAACTCCGAAACTCCGAAACTCCGAAACTCCGAAACTCCGAAACTCCAAAACTCCAAAACTCCGAAACTCCAAAACTCCGAAACTCCAAAACTCCAAAACTCCAAAACTCCAAAACTCCAAAACACCGAAACTCCGAAACTCCGAAACTCCAAAACTCCAAAACTCCAAAGCTCCAAAACTCCGAAACTCCGAAACTCCAAAACTCCAAAACTCCGAAACTCCGAAACTCCAAAACTCCAAAACTCCAAAACTCCAAAACTCCGAAACTCCAAAACTCCGAAACTCCAAAACTCCAAAACTCCAAAACTCCGAAACTCCAAAACTCCGAAACTCCAAAACTCCAAAACTCCAAAACTCCAAAACTCCGAAACTCCAAAACTCCGAAACTCCAAAACTCCAAAACTCCAAAACTCCAAAACTCCAAAACTCCAAAACTGCAAAACTCCAAAACTCCAAAACTCCAAAACTCCGAAACTCCGAAACTCCGAAACTCCAAAACTCCAAAACTCCAAAACTCCGAAACTCCGAAACTCCAAAACTCCAAAACTCTAGAACTCCGAAACTCCAAAACTCCAAAACTCCAAAACTCCAAAGCTCCAAAACTCCAAAACTGCAAAACTGCAAAACTCCAAAACTCCAAAACTCCGAAACTCCGAAACTCCAAAACTCCGAAACTCCGAAACTCCAAAACTCCGAAACTCCAAAACTCCAAAACTCCAAAACTCCGAAACTCCAAAACTCCAAAACTCCAAAACTCCGAAACTCCAAAACTCCGAAACTCCAAAACTCCAAAACTCCAAAACTCCAAAACTCCAAAACTCCAAAACTCCGAAACTCCAAAGCTCAAAAGCTCCAAAACTCCAAAACTCCAAAACTCCAAAACTCCGAAACTCCAAAACTCCGAAACTCCGAAACTCCAAAACTCCGAAACTCCGAAACTCCGAAACTCCGAAACTCCAAAACTCCGAAACTCCAAAACTGCAAAACTGCAAAACTCCAAAACTCCAAAACTCCGAAACTCCGAAACTCCAAAACTCCAAAACTCCGAAACTCCGAAACTCCAAAACTCCGAAACTCCGAAACTCCAAAACTCCAAAACTCCAAAACTCCAAAACTCCGAAACTCCAAAACTCCAAAACTCCAAAACTCCAAAACTGCAAAACTCGAAAACTCCAAAACTGCAAAACTCCAAAACTCCAAAACTCCAAAACTCCGAAACTCCGAAACTCCGAAACTCCAAAACTCCAAAACTCCAAAACTCCGAAACTCCGAAACTCCAAAACTCCAAAACTCTAGAACTCCGAAACTCCAAAACTCCAAAACTCCAAAACTCCAAAACTCCGAAACTCCAAAACTCCGAAACTCCAAAACTCCCAAGCTCCAAAACTCCAAAACTCCAAAACTCCAAAACTCCAAAACTCCGAAACTCCGAAACTCCGAAACTCCCAAACTCCAAAACTCCGAAACTCCGAAACTCCAAAACTCCAAAACTCCGAAACTCCAAAACTCCAAAACTCCGAAACTCCAAAACTCCGAAACTCCAAAACTCCAAAACTCCAAAGCTCCAAAACTCCAAAACTGCAAAACTGCAAAACTCCAAAACTCCAAAACTCCGAAACTCCGAAACTCCGAAACTCCAAAACTCCGAAACTCCGAAACTCCAAAACTCCGAAACTCCGAAACTCCAAAACTCCAAAACTCCAAAACTCCAAAACTCCGAAACTCCAAAACTCCAAAACTCCAAAACTCCAAAACTCCGAAACTCCAAAACTCCGAAACTCCAAAACTCCAAAACTCCAAAACTCCGAAACTCCAAAACTCAAAAGCTCCAAAACTCCAAAACTCCAAAACTCCAAAACTCCGAAACTCCAAAACTCCGAAACTCCAAAACTCCGAAACTCCGAAACTCCGAAACTCCGAAACTCCAAAACTCCAAAACTCCAAAACTCCAAAACTCCAAAACTCCAAAACTCCGAAACTCCAAAATTCCAAAACTCCAAAACTCCAAAACTCCAAAACTCCGAAACTCCAAAACTCCGAAACTCCAAAACTCCAAAACTCCAAAACTCCAAAACTCCAAAACTCCAAAACTCCGAAACTCCAAAACTCCAAAACTCCGAAACTCCGAAACTCCGAAACTCCAAAACTCCGAAACTCCGAAACTCCAAAACTCCGAAACTCCAAAACTCCGAAACTCCGAAACTCCGAAACTCCGAAACTCCAAAACTCCAAAACTCCAAAACTCCGAAACTCCAAAACTCCGAAACTCCAAAACTCCAAAACTCCAAAACTCCGAAACTCCAAAACTCCGAAACTCCAAAACTCCAAAACTCCGAAACTCCAAAACTCCAAAACTCCGAAACTCCGAAACTCCAAAACTCCAAAACTCTAGAACTCCGAAACTCCAAAACTGCAAAACTCCAAAACTCCAAAACTCCAAAACTCCAAAACTCCAAAACTCCAAAACTCCGAAACTCCGAAACTCCAAAACTCCAAAACTCCGAAACTCCAAAACTCCAAAACTCCAAAACTCCAAAACTCCAAAACTCCAAAACTCCAAAACTCCGAAACTCCAAAACTCCAAAACTCCAAAACTCTAGAACTCCGAAACTCCAAAACTCCAAAACTCCAAAACTCCAAAACTGCAAAACTCCAAAACTCCAAAACTCCAAAACTCCGAAACTCCGAAACTCCGAAACTCCAAAACTCCAAAACTCCGAAACTCCGAAACTCCAAAACTCCAAAACTCCGAAACTCCGAAACTCCGAAACTCCGAAACTCCAAAACTCCAAAACTCCAAAACTCCAAAACTCCGAAAATCCGAAACTCCAAAACTCCAAAACTCTAGAACTCCGAAACTCCAAAACTCCAAAACTCCAAAACTCCGAAACTCCAAAACTCCGAAACTCCAAAACTCCAAAACTCCAAAACTCCAAAACTCCAAAACTCCGAAACTCCAAAACTCCAAAACTCCGAAACTCCAAAACTCCAAAACTCCAAAACTCCAAAACTCCAAAACTCCGAAACTCCAAAACTCCGAAACTCCAAAACTCCAAAACTCCAAAACTCCGAAACTCCAAAACTCCAAAACTCCAAAACTCCAAAACTCCAAAACTCCAAAACTCCAAAACTGCAAAACTCCAAAACTCCGAAACTCCAAAACTCCAAAACTCCGAAACTCCGAAACTCCGAAACTCCAAAACTCCGAAACTCCGAAACTCCGAAACTCCAAAACTCCGAAACTCCAAAACTCCGAAACTCCGAAACTCCGAAACTCCGAAACTCCAAAACTCCAAAACTCCAAAACTCCGAAACTCCGAAACTCCAAAACTCCAAAACTCTAGAACTCCGAAACTACAAAACTCTAGAACTCCGAAACTCCAAAACTCCAAAACTCCAAAACTCCAAAACTCCGAAACTCCGAAACTCCAAAACTCCAAAACTCTAGAACTCCGAAACTCCAAAACTCCAAAACTCCGAAACTCCAAAACTCCGAAACTCCAAAACTCCAAAACTCCAAAACTCCAAAACTCCGAAACTCCAAAACTCCGAAACTCCAAAACTCCAAAACTCCAAAACTCCAAAACTCCAAAACTCCAAAACTGCAAAACTCCAAAACTCCAAAACTCCAAAACTCCGAAACTCCGAAACTCCGAAACTCCAAAACTCCAAAACTCCAAAACTCCGAAACTCCAAAACTCCAAAACTCTAGAACTCCGAAACTCCAAAACTCCGAAACTCCAAAACTCCGAAACTCCAAAACTCCAAAACTCCAAAACTCCAAAACTCCAAAACTCCAAAACTCCAAAACTCCAAAACTCCAAAACTCCGAAACTCCGAAACTCCGAAACTCCAAAACACCAAAACTCCGAAACTCCGAAACTCCAAAACTCCAAAACTCCGAAACTCCAAAACTCCAAAACTCCGAAACTCCAAAACTCCGAAACTCCAAAACTCCAAAACTCCAAAACTCCAAAACTCCAAAACTGCAAAACTCCAAAACTCCAAAACTCCAAAACTCCGAAACTCCGAAACTCCAAAACTCCAAAACTCCGAAACTCCGAAACTCCAAAACTCCGAAACTCCGAAACTCCAAAACTCCAAAACTCCAAAACTCCAAAACTCCGAAACTCCAAAACTCCAAAACTCCAAAACTCCAAAACTCCGAAACTCCAAAACTCCAAAACTCCAAAACTCCAAAACTCCAAAACTCCGAAACTCCAAAACTCCAAAACTCCAAAACTCCGAAACTCCAAAACTCCGAAACTCCGAAACTCCGAAACTCCAAAACTCCGAAACTCCGAAACTCCGAAACTCCGAAACTCCAAAACTCCGAAACTCCAAAACTCCGAAACTCCGAAACTCCGAAACTCCGAAACTCCGAAACTCCAAAACTCCAAAACTCCGAAACTCCAAAACTCCGAAACTCCAAAACTCCAAAACTCCAAAACTCCAAAACTCCAAAACACCGAAACTCCGAAACTCCGAAACTCCAAAACTCCAAAACTCCAAAGCTCCAAAACTCCGAAACTCCGAAACTCCAAAACTCCAAAACTCCGAAACTCCGAAACTCCAAAACTCCAAAACTCCAAAACTCCAAAACTCCGAAACTCCAAAACTCCGAAACTCCAAAACTCCAAAACTCCAAAACTCCGAAACTCCAAAACTCCGAAACTCCAAAACTCAAAAACTCCAAAACTCCAAAACTCCAAAACTCCGAAACTCCGAAACTCCAAAACTCCAAAACTCCGAAACTCCAAAACTCCAAAACTCCGAAACTCCGAAACTCCAAAACTCCAAAACTCCGAAACTCCAAAACTCCAAAACTCCAAAACTGCAAAACTCCAAAACTGCAAAACTCCGAAACTCCAAAACTCCAAAACTCCAAAACTCCAAAACTCCGAAACTCCGAAACTCCAAAACTCCAAAACTCCGAAACTCCAAAACTCCAAAACTCCAAAACTCCAAAACTCCGAAACTCCAAAACTCCAAAACTCCAAAACTCCGAAACTCCAAAACTCCAAAACTCCAAAACTCCAAAACTCTAGAACTCCGAAACTCCAAAACTCCAAAACTCCGAAACTCCAAAACTCCGAAACTCCAAAACTCCAAAACTCCAAAACTCCAAAACTCCGAAACTCCAAAACTCCGAAACTCCAAAACTCCAAAACTCCAAAACTCCAAAACTCCAAAACTGGAAAACTCCAAAACTCCAAAACTCTAGGACTCCGAAACTCCAAAACTCTAGAACTCCGAAACTCCAAAACTCCAAAACTCCAAAACTCCGAAACTCCAAAACTCCGAAACTCCAAAACTCCAAAACTCCAAAACTCCAAAACTCCGAAACTCCAAAACTCCGAAACTCCAAAACTCCAAAACTCCAAAACTCCAAAACTCCAAAACTGCAAAACTCCAAAACTCCAAAACTCCGAAACTCCGAAACTCCGAAACTCCAAAACTCCAAAACTCCGAAACTCCGAAACTCCAAAACTCCAAAACTCCGAAACTCCGAAACTCCGAAACTCCGAAACTCCAAAACTCCAAAACTCCAAAACTCCGAAACTCCGAAACTCCAAAACTCCAAAACTCTAGAACTCCGAAACTCCAAAACTCCAAAACTCCAAAACTCCGAAACTCCAAAACTCCGAAACTCCAAAACTCCAAAACTCCAAAACTCCAAAACTCCGAAACTCCAAAACTCCGAAACTCCAAAACTCCAAAACTCCAAAACTCCAAAACTCCAAAACTCCAAAACTGCAAAACTCCAAAACTCCAAAACTCCAAAACTCCGAAAGTCCGAAACTCCGAAACTCCAAAACTCCAAAACTCCAAAACTCCAAAACTCCGAAACTCCGAAACTCCAAAACTCCAAAACTCTAGAATTCCGAAACTCCAAAACTCCAAAACTCCAAAACTCCGAAACTCCAAAACTCCGAAACTCCAAAACTCCCAAACTCCAAAACTCCAAAACTCCAAAACTCCAAAACTCCAAAACTCCAAAACTCCAAAACTCCGAAACTCCGAAACTCCGAAACTCCAAAACTCCAAAACTCCGAAACTCCGAAACTCCAAAACTCCAAAACTCCGAAACTCCAAAACTCCAAAACTCCGAAACTCCAAAACTCCGAAACTCCAAAACTCCAAAACTCCAAAGCTCCAAAACTCCAAAACTGCAAAACTGCAAAACTCCAAAACTCCAAAACTCCGAAACTCCGAAACTCCAAAACTCCAAAACTCCGAAACTCCGAAACTCCAAAACTCCGAAACTCCGAAACTCCAAAACTCCAAAACTCCAAAACTCCGAAACTCCAAAACTCCAAAACTCCAAAACTCCAAAACTCCGAAACTCCAAAACTCCGAAACTCCAAAACTCCAAAACTCCAAAACTCCAAAACTCCGAAACTCCAAAACTCAAAAGCTCCAAAACTCCAAAACTCCAAAACTCCAAAACTCCGAAACTCCAAAACTCCGAAACTCCAAAACTCCGAAACTCCGAAACTCCGAAACTCCGAAACTCCAAAACTCCAAAACTCCGAAACTCCAAAACTCCAAAACTCCAAAACTCCAAAACTCCAAAACTCCAAAACTCCGAAACTCCAAAATTCCAAAACTCCAAAACTCCGAAACTCCGAAACTCCAAAACTCCGAAACTCCAAAACTCCAAAACTCCGAAACTCCAAAACTCCAAAACTCCGAAACTTCGAAACTCCAAAACTCCGAAACTCCAAAACTCCAAAACTCCAAAACTCCAAAACTCCAAAACTCCAAAACTCCAAAACTCCGAAACTCCAAAATTCCAAAACTCCAAAACTCCAAAACTCCAAAACTCCAAAACTTCGAAACTCCAAAACTCCGAAACTCCAAAACTCCAAAACTCCAAAACTCCAAAACTCCAAAACTCCAAAACTCCGAAACTCCGAAACTCCAAAACTCCAAAACTCCGAAACTCCAAAACTCCAAAACTCCGAAACTCCGAAACTCCAAAACTCCAAAACTCCGAAACTCCAAAACTCCAAAACTCCAAAACTGCAAAACTCCAAAACTGCAAAACTCCGAAACTCCAAAACTCCAAAACTCCAAAACTCCAAAACTCCGAAACTCCGAAACTCCAAAACTCCAAAACTCCGAAACTCCAAAACTCCAAAACTCCAAAACTCCAAAACTGCAAAACTCCAAAACTCCAAAACTCCGAAACTCCAAAACTCCAAAACTCCGAAACTCCGAAACTCCAAAACTCCAAAACTCCGAAACTCCAAAACTCCAAAACTGCAAAACTCCGAAACTCCAAAACTCCAAAACTCCAAAACTCCGAAACTCCGAAACTCCAAAACTCCGAAACTCCGAAACTCCAAAACTCCAAAACTCCAAAACTCCGAAACTCCAAAACTCCGAAACTCCGAAACTCCAAAACTCCAAAACTCCAAAACTCCGAAACTCCAAAACTCCAAAAACTCCAAAACTCCGAAACTCCGAAACTCCGAAACTCCGAAACTCCGAAACTCGAAAACTCCGAAACTCCGAAACTCCAAAACTCCAAAACTCCGAAACTCCGAAACTCCGAAACTCCGAAACTCCAAAACTCCAAAACTCCAAAACTCCAAAACTCCGAAAATCCGAAACTCCAAAACTCCAAAACTCTAGAACTCCGAAACTCCAAAACTCCAAAACTCCAAAACTCCGAAACTCCAAAACTCCGAAACTCCAAAACTCCAAAACTCCAAAACTCCAAAACTCCGAAACTCCAAAACTCCAAAACTCCGAAACTCCAAAACTCCAAAACTCCAAAACTCCAAAACTCCAAAACTCCGAAACTCCAAAACTCCGAAACTCCAAAACTCCAAAACTCCAAAACTCCAAAACTCCGAAACTCCAAAACTCCAAAACTCCAAAACTCCAAAACTCCAAAACTCCAAAACTCCAAAACTGCAAAACTCCAAAACTCCGAAACTCCAAAACTCCAAAACTCCGAAACTCCGAAACTCCGAAACTCCAAAACTCCGAAACTCCGAAACTCCGAAACTCCAAAACTCCGAAACTCCAAAACTCCGAAACTCCGAAACTCCGAAACTCCGAAACTCCAAAACTCCAAAACTCCAAAACTCCGAAACTCCGAAACTCCAAAACTCCAAAACTCTAGAACTCCGAAACTACAAAACTCTAGAACTCCGAAACTCCAAAACTCCAAAACTCCAAAACTCCAAAACTCCGAAACTCCGAAACTCCAAAACTCCAAAACTCTAGAACTCCGAAACTCCAAAACTCCAAAACTCCGAAACTCCAAAACTCCGAAACTCCAAAACTCCAAAACTCCAAAACTCCAAAACTCCGAAACTCCAAAACTCCGAAACTCCAAAACTCCAAAACTCCAAAACTCCAAAACTCCAAAACTCCAAAACTGCAAAACTCCAAAACTCCAAAACTCCAAAACTCCGAAACTCCGAAACTCCGAAACTCCAAAACTCCAAAACTCCAAAACTCCGAAACTCCAAAACTCCAAAACTCTAGAACTCCGAAACTCCAAAACTCCGAAACTCCAAAACTCCGAAACTCCAAAACTCCAAAACTCCAAAACTCCAAAACTCCAAAACTCCAAAACTCCAAAACTCCAAAACTCCAAAACTCCGAAACTCCGAAACTCCGAAACTCCAAAACACCAAAACTCCGAAACTCCGAAACTCCAAAACTCCAAAACTCCGAAACTCCAAAACTCCAAAACTCCGAAACTCCAAAACTCCGAAACTCCAAAACTCCAAAACTCCAAAACTCCAAAACTCCAAAACTGCAAAACTCCAAAACTCCAAAACTCCAAAACTCCGAAACTCCGAAACTCCAAAACTCCAAAACTCCGAAACTCCGAAACTCCAAAACTCCGAAACTCCGAAACTCCAAAACTCCAAAACTCCAAAACTCCAAAACTCCGAAACTCCAAAACTCCAAAACTCCAAAACTCCAAAACTCCGAAACTCCAAAACTCCAAAACTCCAAAACTCCAAAACTCCAAAACTCCGAAACTCCAAAACTCCAAAACTCCAAAACTCCGAAACTCCAAAACTCCGAAACTCCGAAACTCCGAAACTCCAAAACTCCGAAACTCCGAAACTCCGAAACTCCGAAACTCCAAAACTCCGAAACTCCAAAACTCCGAAACTCCGAAACTCCGAAACTCCGAAACTCCGAAACTCCAAAACTCCAAAACTCCGAAACTCCAAAACTCCGAAACTCCAAAACTCCAAAACTCCAAAACTCCAAAACTCCAAAACACCGAAACTCCGAAACTCCGAAACTCCAAAACTCCAAAACTCCAAAGCTCCAAAACTCCGAAACTCCGAAACTCCAAAACTCCAAAACTCCGAAACTCCGAAACTCCAAAACTCCAAAACTCCAAAACTCCAAAACTCCGAAACTCCAAAACTCCGAAACTCCAAAACTCCAAAACTCCAAAACTCCGAAACTCCAAAACTCCGAAACTCCAAAACTCCAAAACTCCAAAACTCCAAAACTCCAAAACTCCGAAACTCCGAAACTCCAAAACTCCAAAACTCCGAAACTCCAAAACTCCAAAACTCCGAAACTCCGAAACTCCAAAACTCCAAAACTCCGAAACTCCAAAACTCCAAAACTCCAAAACTGCAAAACTCCAAAACTGCAAAACTCCGAAACTCCAAAACTCCAAAACTCCAAAACTCCAAAACTCCGAAACTCCGAAACTCCAAAACTCCAAAACTCCGAAACTCCAAAACTCCAAAACTCCAAAACTCCAAAACTCCGAAACTCCAAAACTCCAAAACTCCAAAACTCCGAAACTCCAAAACTCCAAAACTCCAAAACTCCAAAACTCTAGAACTCCGAAACTCCAAAACTCCAAAACTCCAAAACTCCGAAACTCCAAAACTCCGAAACTCCAAAACTCCAAAACTCCAAAACTCCAAAACTCCGAAACTCCAAAACTCCGAAACTCCAAAACTCCAAAACTCCAAAACTCCAAAACTCCAAAACTGGAAAACTCCAAAACTCCAAAACTCTAGGACTCCGAAACTCCAAAACTCTAGAACTCCGAAACTCCAAAACTCCAAAACTCCAAAACTCCGAAACTCCAAAACTCCGAAACTCCAAAACTCCAAAACTCCAAAACTCCAAAACTCCGAAACTCCAAAACTCCGAAACTCCAAAACTCCAAAACTCCAAAACTCCAAAACTCCAAAACTGCAAAACTCCAAAACTCCAAAACTCCGAAACTCCGAAACTCCGAAACTCCAAAACTCCAAAACTCCGAAACTCCGAAACTCCAAAACTCCAAAACTCCGAAACTCCGAAACTCCGAAACTCCGAAACTCCAAAACTCCAAAACTCCAAAACTCCGAAACTCCGAAACTCCAAAACTCCAAAACTCTAGAACTCCGAAACTCCAAAACTCCAAAACTCCAAAACTCCGAAACTCCAAAACTCCGAAACTCCAAAACTCCAAAACTCCAAAACTCCAAAACTCCGAAACTCCAAAACTCCGAAACTCCAAAACTCCAAAACTCCAAAACTCCAAAACTCCAAAACTCCAAAACTGCAAAACTCCAAAACTCCAAAACTCCAAAACTCCGAAAGTCCGAAACTCCGAAACTCCAAAACTCCAAAACTCCAAAACTCCAAAACTCCGAAACTCCGAAACTCCAAAACTCCAAAACTCTAGAATTCCGAAACTCCAAAACTCCAAAACTCCAAAACTCCGAAACTCCAAAACTCCGAAACTCCAAAACTCCCAAACTCCAAAACTCCAAAACTCCAAAACTCCAAAACTCCAAAACTCCAAAACTCCAAAACTCCGAAACTCCGAAACTCCGAAACTCCAAAACTCCAAAACTCCGAAACTCCGAAACTCCAAAACTCCAAAACTCCGAAACTCCAAAACTCCAAAACTCCGAAACTCCAAAACTCCGAAACTCCAAAACTCCAAAACTCCAAAGCTCCAAAACTCCAAAACTGCAAAACTGCAAAACTCCAAAACTCCAAAACTCCGAAACTCCGAAACTCCAAAACTCCAAAACTCCGAAACTCCGAAACTCCAAAACTCCGAAACTCCGAAACTCCAAAACTCCAAAACTCCAAAACTCCGAAACTCCAAAACTCCAAAACTCCAAAACTCCAAAACTCCGAAACTCCAAAACTCCGAAACTCCAAAACTCCAAAACTCCAAAACTCCAAAACTCCGAAACTCCAAAACTCAAAAGCTCCAAAACTCCAAAACTCCAAAACTCCAAAACTCCGAAACTCCAAAACTCCGAAACTCCAAAACTCCGAAACTCCGAAACTCCGAAACTCCAAAACTCCAAAACTCCGAAACTCCAAAACTCCAAAACTCCAAAACTCCAAAACTCCAAAACTCCAAAACTCCGAAACTCCAAAATTCCAAAACTCCAAAACTCCGAAACTCCGAAACTCCAAAACTCCGAAACTCCAAAACTCCAAAACTCCGAAACTCCAAAACTCCAAAACTCCGAAACTTCGAAACTCCAAAACTCCGAAACTCCAAAACTCCAAAACTCCAAAACTCCAAAACTCCAAAACTCCAAAACTCCAAAACTCCGAAACTCCAAAATTCCAAAACTCCAAAACTCCAAAACTCCAAAACTCCAAAACTTCGAAACTCCAAAACTCCGAAACTCCAAAACTCCAAAACTCCAAAACTCCAAAACTCCAAAACTCCAAAACTCCGAAACTCCGAAACTCCAAAACTCCAAAACTCCGAAACTCCAAAACTCCAAAACTCCGAAACTCCGAAACTCCAAAACTCCAAAACTCCGAAACTCCAAAACTCCAAAACTCCAAAACTGCAAAACTCCAAAACTGCAAAACTCCGAAACTCCAAAACTCCAAAACTCCAAAACTCCAAAACTCCGAAACTCCGAAACTCCAAAACTCCAAAACTCCGAAACTCCAAAACTCCAAAACTCCAAAACTCCAAAACTGCAAAACTCCAAAACTCCAAAACTCCGAAACTCCAAAACTCCAAAACTCCGAAACTCCGAAACTCCAAAACTCCAAAACTCCGAAACTCCAAAACTCCAAAACTGCAAAACTCCGAAACTCCAAAACTCCAAAACTCCAAAACTCCGAAACTCCGAAACTCCAAAACTCCGAAACTCCGAAACTCCAAAACTCCAAAACTCCAAAACTCCGAAACTCCAAAACTCCGAAACTCCGAAACTCCAAAACTCCAAAACTCCAAAACTCCGAAACTCCAAAACTCCAAAAACTCCAAAACTCCGAAACTCCGAAACTCCGAAACTCCGAAACTCCGAAACTCGAAAACTCCGAAACTCCGAAACTCCAAAACTCCAAAACTCCAAAACTCCGATACTCCGAAACTCGGAAACTCCCAAACTCCAAAACTCGAAAACTCCGAAACTCCGAAACTCCGAAACTCCAAAACTCCAAACCTCCAAAACTCCAAAACTCCGAAACTCCGAAACTCCGAAACTCCAAAACTCCGAAACTCCGAAACTCCAAAACTCCGAAACTCCAAAACTCCGAAACTCCGAAACTCCGAAACTCCGAAACTCCAAAACTCCAAAACTCCAAAACTCCGAAACTCCAAAACTCCGAAACTCCAAAACTCCAAAACTCCAAAACTCCGAAACTCCGAAACTCCAAAACTCCGAAACTCCAAAACTCCAAAACTCCGAAACTCCAAAACTCCAAAACTCCGAAACTCCGAAACTCCAAAACTCCGAAACTCCAAAACTCCAAAACTCCAAAACTCCAAAACTCCAAAACTCCAAAACTCCAAAACTCCGAAACTCCAAAATTCCAAAACTCCAAAACTCCAAAACTCCAAAACTCCAAAACTCCAAAATTTCGAAACTCCAAAACTCCGAAACTCCAAAACTCCAAAACTCCAAAACTCCAAAACTCCAAAACTCCGAAACTCCGAAACTCCAAAACTCCAAAACTCCGAAACTCCAAAACTCCAAAACTCCGAAACTCCGAAACTCCAAAACTCCAAAACTCCGAAACTCCAAAACTCCAAAACTCCAAAACTGCAAAACTCCAAAACTGCAAAACTCCGAAACTCCAAAACTCCAAAACTCCAAAACTCCAAAACTCCGAAACTCCGAAACTCCAAAACTCCAAAACTCCGAAACTCCAAAACTCCAAAACTCCAAAACTCCAAAACTGCAAAACTCCAAAACTCCAAAACTCCGAAACTCCAAAACTCCAAAACTCCGAAACTCCGAAACTCCAAAACTCCAAAACTCCGAAACTCCAAAACTCCAAAACTGCAAAACTCCGAAACTCCAAAACTCCAAAACTCCAAAACTCCGAAACTCCGAAACTCCAAAACTCCGAAACTCCGAAACTCCAAAACTCCAAAACTCCAAAACTCCGAAACTCCAAAACTCCGAAACTCCGAAACTCCAAAACTCCAAAACTCCAAAACTCCGAAACTCCAAAACTCCAAAAACTCCAAAACTCCGAAACTCCGAAACTCCGAAACTCCGAAACTCCGAAACTCGAAAACTCCGAAACTCCGAAACTCCAAAACTCCAAAACTCCAAAACTCCGATACTCCGAAACTCGGAAACTCCCAAACTCCAAAACTCGAAAACTCCGAAACTCCGAAACTCCGAAACTCCAAAACTCCAAACCTCCAAAACTCCAAAACTCCAAAACTCCAAAACTCCGAAACTCCGAAACTCCAAAACTCCAAAACTCTAGAACTCCGAAACTCCAAAACTCCAAAACTCCAAAACTCCGAAACTCCAAAACTCCGAAACTCCAAAACTCCAAAACTCCAAAACTCCAAAACTCCAAAACTCCAAAACTCCGAAACTCCAAAACTCCAAAACTCCAAAACTCCAAAACTCCAAAACTCCAAAACTGCAAAACTCCAAAACTCCAAAACTCCAAAACTCCGAAACTCCGAAACTCCGAAACTCCAAAACTCCAAAACTCCGAAACTCCGAAACTCCAAAACTCCAAAACTCCGAAACTCCGAAACTCCGAAACTCCGAAACTCCAAAACTCCAAAACTCCAAAACTCCAAAACTCCGAAACTCCGAAACTCCAAAACTCCAAAACTCTAGAACTCCGAAACTCCAAAACTCCAAAACTCCAAAACTCCAAAACTCCGAAACTCCGAAACTCCGAAACTCCAAAACTCCGAAACTCCGAAACTCCGAAACTCCAAAACTCCAAAACTCCAAAACTCCAAAACTCCAAAACTCCGAAACTCCAAAACTCCAAAACTCCAAAACTCCAAAACTCCAAAACTCCAAAACTCTAGAACTCCGAAACTCCAAAACTCCAAAACTCCAAAACTCCGATACTCCGAAACTCGGAAACTCCCAAACTCCAAAACTCGAAAACTCCGAAACTCCGAAACTCCAAAACTCCAAACCTCCAAAACTCCAAAACTCCGAAACTCCGAAACTCCGAAACTCCAAAACTCCGAAACTCCGAAACTCCAAAACTCCGAAACTCCAAAACTCCGAAACTCCGAAACTCCGAAACTCCGAAACTCCAAAACTCCAAAACTCCGAAACTCCAAAACTCCGAAACTCCAAAACTCCAAAACTCCAAAACTCCGAAACTCCGAAACTCCAAAACTCCGAAACTCCAAAACTCCAAAACTCCGAAACTCCAAAACTCCAAAACTCCAAAACTCCGAAACTCCGAAACTCCAAAACTCCGAAACTCCAAAACTCCAAAACTCCAAAACTCCAAAACTCCAAAACTCCAAAACTCCAAAACTCCGAAACTCCAAAATTCCAAAACTCCAAAACTCCAAAACTCCAAAACTCCAAAACTCCAAAACTTCGAAACTCCAAAACTCCGAAACTCCAAAACTCCAAAACTCCAAAACTCCAAAACTCCAAAACTCCAAAACTCCGAAACTCCGAAACTCCAAAACTCCAAAACTCCGAAACTCCAAAACTCCAAAACTCCGAAACTCCGAAACTCCAAAACTCCAAAACTCCGAAACTCCAAAACTCCAAAACTCCAAAACTGCAAAACTAAAAAACTGCAAAACTCCGAAACTCCAAAACTCCAAAACTCCAAAACTCCGAAACTCCGAAACTCCAAAACTCCAAAACTCCGAAACTCCAAAACTCCAAAACTCCAAAACTCCAAAACTGCAAAACTCCAAAACTCCAAAACTCCGAAACTCCAAAACTCCAAAACTCCGAAACTCCGAAACTCCAAAACTCCAAAACTCCGAAACTCCAAAACTCCAAAACTGCAAAACTCCGAAACTCCAAAACTCCAAAACTCCAAAACTCCGAAACTCCGAAACTCCAAAACTCCGAAACTCCGAAACTCCAAAACTCCAAAACTCCAAAACTCCGAAACTCCAAAACTCCGAAACTCCGAAACTCCAAAACTCCAAAACTCCAAAACTCCGAAACTCCAAAACTCCAAAAACTCCAAAACTCCGAAACTCCGAAACTCCGAAACTCCGAAACTCCGAAACTCGAAAACTCCGAAACTCCGAAACTCCAAAACTCCAAAACTCCAAAACTCCGATACTCCGAAACTCGGAAACTCCCAAACTCCAAAACTCGAAAACTCCGAAACTCCGAAACTCCGAAACTCCAAAACTCCAAACCTCCAAAACTCCAAAACTCCAAAACTCCAAAACTCCGAAACTCTAGAACTCCGAAACTCCAAAACTCCGAAACTCCGAAACTCCAAAACTCCAAAACTCCGAAACTCCAAAACTCCAAAACTCCGAAACTCCGAAACTCCAAAACTCCAAAACTCCGAAACTCCAAAACTCCAAAACTCCAAAACTGCAAAACTCCAAAACTCCAAAACTCTAGAACTCCGAAACTCCAAAACTCTAGAACTCCGAAACTCCAAAACTCCAAAACTCCAAAACTCCGAAACTCCAAAACTCCGAAACTCCAAAACTCCAAAACTCCAAAACTCCAAAACTCCGAAACTCCAAAACTCCGAAACTCCAAAACTCCAAAACTCCAAAACTCCAAAACTCCAAAACTGCAAAACTCCAAAACTCCAAAACTCCGAAACTCCGAAACTCCGAAACTCCAAAACTCCAAAACTCCGAAACTCCGAAACTCCAAAACTCCAAAACTCCGAAACTCCGAAACTCCGAAACTCCGAAACTCCAAAACTCCAAAACTCCAAAACTCCAAAACTCCGAAACTCCGAAACTCCAAAACTCCAAAACTCTAGAACTCCGAAACTCCAAAACTCCAAAACTCCAAAACTCCGAAACTCCGAAACTCCGAAACTCCGAAACTCCAAAACTCCAAAACTCCGAAACTCCGAAACTCCGAAACTCCGAAACTCCAAAACTCCAAAACTCCAAAACTCCAAAACTCCGAAACTCCGAAACTCCAAAACTCCAAAACTCTAGAACTCCGAAACTCCAAAACTCCAAAACTCCGAAACTCCGAAACTCCGAAACTCCGAAACTCCAAAACTCCAAAACTCCAAAACTCCGAAACTCCAAAACTCCGAAACTCCAAAACTCCAAAACTCCAAAACTCCGAAACTCCGAAACTCCAAAACTCCGAAACTCCAAAACTCCAAAACTCCGAAACTCCAAAACTCCAAAACTCCGAAACTCCGAAACTCCAAAACTCCGAAACTCCAAAACTCCAAAACTCCAAAACTCCAAAACTCCAAAACTCCAAAACTCCAAAACTCCGAAACTCCAAAATTCCAAAACTCCAAAACTCCAAAACTCCAAAACTCCAAAACTCCAAAACTTCGAAACTCCAAAACTCCGAAACTCCAAAACTCCAAAACTCCAAAACTCCAAAACTCCAAAACTCCGAAACTCCGAAACTCCAAAACTCCAAAACTCCGAAACTCCAAAACTCCAAAACTCCGAAACTCCGAAACTCCAAAACTCCAAAACTCCGAAACTCCAAAACTCCAAAACTCCAAAACTGCAAAACTCCAAAACTGCAAAACTCCGAAACTCCAAAACTCCAAAACTCCAAAACTCCAAAACTCCGAAACTCCGAAACTCCAAAACTCCAAAACTCCGAAACTCCAAAACTCCAAAACTCCAAAACTCCAAAACTGCAAAACTCCAAAACTCCAAAACTCCGAAACTCCAAAACTCCAAAACTCCGAAACTCCGAAACTCCAAAACTCCAAAACTCCGAAACTCCAAAACTCCAAAACTGCAAAACTCCGAAACTCCAAAACTCCAAAACTCCAAAACTCCGAAACTCCGAAACTCCAAAACTCCGAAACTCCGAAACTCCAAAACTCCAAAACTCCGAAACTCCAAAACTCCGAAACTCCGAAACTCCAAAACTCCAAAACTCCAAACTCCGAAACTCCAAAACTCCAAAAACTCCAAAACTCCGAAACTCCGAAACTCCGAAACTCCGAAACTCGAAAACTCCGAAACTCCGAAACTCCAAAACTCCAAAACTCCAAAACTCCGATACTCCGAAACTCGGAAACTCCCAAACTCCAAAACTCGAAAACTCCGAAACTCCGAAACTCCGAAACTCCAAAACTCCAAACCTCCAAAACTCCAAAACTCCAAAACTCCAAAACTCCGAAACTCCGAAACTCCAAAACTCCAAAACTCCAAAACTCCGAAACTCCGAAACTCCGAAACTCCAAAACTCCGAAACTCCGAAACTCCAAAACTCCGAAACTCCAAAACTCCGAAACTCCGAAACTCCGAAACTCCGAAACTCCAAAACTCCAAAACTCCGAAACTCCAAAACTCCGAAACTCCAAAACTCCAAAACTCCAAAACTCCGAAACTCCGAAACTCCAAAACTCCGAAACTCCAAAACTCCAAAACTCCGAAACTCCAAAACTCCAAAACTCCAAAACTCCGAAACTCCGAAACTCCAAAACTCCGAAACTCCAAAACTCCAAAACTCCAAAACTCCAAAACTCCAAAACTCCAAAACTCCGAAACTCCAAAATTCCAAAACTCCAAAACTCCAAAACTCCAAAACTCCAAAACTCCAAAACTTCGAAACTCCAAAACTCCGAAACTCCAAAACTCCAAAACTCCAAAACTCCAAAACTCCAAAACTCCAAAACTCCGAAACTCCGAAACTCCAAAACTCCAAAACTCCGAAACTCCAAAACTCCAAAACTCCGAAACTCCGAAACTCCAAAACTCCAAAACTCCGAAACTCCAAAACTCCAAAACTCCAAAACTGCAAAACTAAAAAACTGCAAAACTCCGAAACTCCAAAACTCCAAAACTCCAAAACTCCGAAACTCCGAAACTCCAAAACTCCAAAACTCCGAAACTCCAAAACTCCAAAACTCCAAAACTCCAAAACTGCAAAACTCCAAAACTCCAAAACTCCGAAACTCCAAAACTCCAAAACTCCGAAACTCCGAAACTCCAAAACTCCAAAACTCCGAAACTCCAAAACTCCAAAACTGCAAAACTCCGAAACTCCAAAACTCCAAAACTCCAAAACTCCGAAACTCCGAAACTCCAAAACTCCGAAACTCCGAAACTCCAAAACTCCAAAACTCCAAAACTCCGAAACTCCAAAACTCCGAAACTCCGAAACTCCAAAACTCCAAAACTCCAAAACTCCGAAACTCCAAAACTCCAAAAACTCCAAAACTCCGAAACTCCGAAACTCCGAAACTCCGAAACTCCGAAACTCGAAAACTCCGAAACTCCGAAACTCCAAAACTCCAAAACTCCAAAACTCCGATACTCCGAAACTCGGAAACTCCCAAACTCCAAAACTCGAAAACTCCGAAACTCCGAAACTCCGAAACTCCAAAACTCCAAACCTCCAAAACTCCAAAACTCCAAAACTCCAAAACTCCGAAACTCCGAAACTCCAAAACTCCAAAACTCTAGAACTCCGAAACTCCAAAACTCCAAAACTCCAAAACTCCGAAACTCCAAAACTCCGAAACTCCAAAACTCCAAAACTCCAAAACTCCAAAACTCCGAAACTCCAAAACTCCGAAACTCCAAAACTCCAAAACTCCAAAACTCCAAAACTGCAAAACTCCAAAACTCCAAAACTCCAAAACTCCGAAACTCCGAAACTCCGAAACTCCAAAACTCCAAAACTCCGAAACTCCGAAACTCCAAAACTCCAAAACTCCGAAACTCCGAAACTCCGAAACTCCGAAACTCCAAAACTCCAAAACTCCAAAACTCCGAAACTCCGAAACTCCAAAACTCCAAAACTCTAGAACTCCGAAACTCCAAAACTCCAAAACTCCAAAACTCCGAAACTCCGAAACTCCGAAACTCCGAAACTCCAAAACTCCGAAACTCCGAAACTCCGAAACTCCAAAACTCCAAAACTCCAAAACTCCAAAACTCCAAAACTCCAAAACTCCGAAACTCCAAAACTCCAAAACTCCAAAACTCCAAAACTCTAGAACTCCGAAACTCCAAAACTCCAAAACTCCAAAACTCCAAAACTCCGAAACTCCGAAACTCCAAAACTCCAAAACTCCGAAACTCCAAAACTCCAAAACTCCGAAACTCCGAAACTCCAAAACTCCAAAACTCCGAAACTCCAAAACTCCAAAACTCCAAAACTGCAAAACTCCAAAACTGCAAAACTCCGAAACTCCAAAACTCCAAAACTCCAAAACTCCAAAACTCCGAAACTCCGAAACTCCAAAACTCCAAAACTCCGAAACTCCAAAACTCCAAAACTCCAAAACTCCGAAACTCCAAAACTCCGAAACTCCAAAACTCCAAAACTCCAAAACTCCAAAACTCCAAAACTCCAAAACTGCAAAACTCCAAAACTCCAAAACTCTAGAACTCCGAAACTCCAAAACTCTAGAACTCCGAAACTCCAAAACTCCAAAACTCCAAAACTCCGAAACTCCAAAACTCCGAAACTCCAAAACTCCAAAACTCCAAAACTCCAAAACTCCGAAACTCCAAAACTCCGAAACTCCAAAACTCCAAAACTCCAAAACTCCAAAACTCCAAAACTGCAAAACTCCAAAACTCCAAAACTCCGAAACTCCGAAACTCCGAAACTCCAAAACTCCAAAACTCCGAAACTCCGAAACTCCAAAACTCCAAAACTCCGAAACTCCGAAACTCCGAAACTCCGAAACTCCAAAACTCCAAAACTCCAAAACTCCAAAACTCCGAAACTCCGAAACTCCAAAACTCCAAAACTCTAGAACTCCGAAACTCCAAAACTCCAAAACTCCAAAACTCCGAAACTCCGAAACTCCGAAACTCCGAAACTCCAAAACTCCAAAACTCCGAAACTCCGAAACTCCGAAACTCCGAAACTCCAAAACTCCAAAACTCCAAAACTCCAAAACTCCGAAACTCCGAAACTCCAAAACTCCAAAACTCTAGAACTCCGAAACTCCAAAACTCCAAAACTCCGAAACTCCGAAACTCCGAAACTCCGAAACTCCAAAACTCCAAAACTCCAAAACTCCGAAACTCCAAAACTCCGAAACTCCAAAACTCCAAAACTCCAAAACTCCGAAACTCCGAAACTCCAAAACTCCGAAACTCCAAAACTCCAAAACTCCGAAACTCCAAAACTCCAAAACTCCGAAACTCCGAAACTCCAAAACTCCGAAACTCCAAAACTCCAAAACTCCAAAACTCCAAAACTCCAAAACTCCAAAACTCCGAAACTCCAAAATTCCAAAACTCCAAAACTCCAAAACTCCAAAACTCCAAAACTTCGAAACTCCAAAACTCCGAAACTCCAAAACTCCAAAACTCCAAAACTCCAAAACTCCAAAACTCCGAAACTCCGAAACTCCAAAACTCCAAAACTCCGAAACTCCAAAACTCCAAAACTCCGAAACTCCGAAACTCCAAAACTCCAAAACTCCGAAACTCCAAAACTCCAAAACTCCAAAACTGCAAAACTCCAAAACTGCAAAACTCCGAAACTCCAAAACTCCAAAACTCCAAAACTCCAAAACTCCGAAACTCCGAAACTCCAAAACTCCAAAACTCCGAAACTCCAAAACTCCAAAACTCCAAAACTCCAAAACTGCAAAACTCCAAAACTCCAAAACTCCGAAACTCCAAAACTCCAAAACTCCGAAACTCCGAAACTCCAAAACTCCAAAACTCCGAAACTCCAAAACTCCAAAACTGCAAAACTCCGAAACTCCAAAACTCCAAAACTCCAAAACTCCGAAACTCCGAAACTCCAAAACTCCGAAACTCCGAAACTCCAAAACTCCAAAACTCCGAAACTCCAAAACTCCGAAACTCCGAAACTCCAAAACTCCAAAACTCCAAACTCCGAAACTCCAAAACTCCAAAAACTCCAAAACTCCGAAACTCCGAAACTCCGAAACTCCGAAACTCGAAAACTCCGAAACTCCGAAACTCCAAAACTCCAAAACTCCAAAACTCCGATACTCCGAAACTCGGAAACTCCCAAACTCCAAAACTCGAAAACTCCGAAACTCCGAAACTCCGAAACTCCAAAACTCCAAACCTCCAAAACTCCAAAACTCCAAAACTCCAAAACTCCGAAACTCCGAAACTCCAAAACTCCAAAACTCTAGAACTCCGAAACTCCAAAACTCCAAAACTCCAAAACTCCGAAACTCCAAAACTCCGAAACTCCAAAACTCCAAAACTCCAAAACTCCAAAACTCCGAAACTCCAAAACTCCGAAACTCCAAAACTCCAAAACTCCAAAACTCCAAAACTCCAAAACTGCAAAACTCCAAAACTCCAAAACTCCAAAACTCCGAAACTCCGAAACTCCGAAACTCCAAAACTCCAAAACTCCGAAACTCCGAAACTCCAAAACTCCAAAACTCCGAAACTCCGAAACTCCGAAACTCCGAAACTCCAAAACTCCAAAACTCCAAAACTCCAAAACTGCAAAACTCCAAAACTCCAAAACTCCAAAACTCCGAAACTCCGAAACTCCAAAACTCCAAAACTCCGAAACTCCGAAACTCCAAAACTCCGAAACTCCGAAACTCCAAAACTCCAAAACTCCAAAACTCCAAAACTCCGAAACTCCAAAACTCCAAAACTCCAAAACTCCAAAACTCCGAAACTCCAAAACTCCAAAACTCCAAAACTCCAAAACTCCAAAACTCCGAAACTCCAAAACTCCAAAACTCCAAAACTCCAAAACTCCGAAACTCCAAAACTCCGAAACTCCGAAACTCCGAAACTCCAAAACTCCGAAACTCCGAAACTCCGAAACTCCGAAACTCCAAAACTCCGAAACTCCAAAACTCCGAAACTCCGAAACTCCGAAACTCCGAAACTCCGAAACTCCAAAACTCCAAAACTCCGAAACTCCAAAACTCCGAAACTCCAAAACTCCAAAACTCCAAAACTCCAAAACTCCAAAACACCGAAACTCCGAAACTCCGAAACTCCAAAACTCCAAAACTCCAAAGCTCCAAAACTCCGAAACTCCGAAACTCCAAAACTCCAAAACTCCGAAACTCCGAAACTCCAAAACTCCAAAACTCCAAAACTCCAAAACTCCGAAACTCCAAAACTCCGAAACTCCAAAACTCCAAAACTCCAAAACTCCGAAACTCCAAAACTCCGAAACTCCAAAACTCCAAAACTCCAAAACTCCAAAACTCCAAAACTCCAAAACTCCGAAACTCCGAAACTCCAAAACTCCAAAACTCCGAAACTCCAAAACTCCAAAACTCCGAAACTCCGAAACTCCAAAACTCCAAAACTCCGAAACTCCAAAACTCCAAAACTCCAAAACTCCAAAACTCCAAAACTCCGAAACTCCGAAACTCCAAAACTCCGAAACTCCAAAACTCCAAAACTCCGAAACTCCAAAACTCCAAAACTCCGAAACTCCGAAACTCCAAAACTCCGAAACTCCAAAACTCCAAAACTCCGAAACTCCAAAACTCCAAAACTCCAAAACTCCAAAACTCCGAAACTCCAAAATTCCAAAACTCCAAAACTCCAAAACTCCAAAACTCCAAAACTCCAAAACTTCGAAACTCCAAAACTCCGAAACTCCAAAACTCCAAAACTCCAAAACTCCAAAACTCCAAAACTCCGAAACTCCGAAACTCCAAAACTCCAAAACTCCGAAACTCCAAAACTCCAAAACTCCGAAACTCCGAAACTCCAAAACTCCAAAACTCCGAAACTCCAAAACTCCAAAACTCCAAAACTGCAAAACTCCAAAACTGCAAAACTCCGAAACTCCAAAACTCCAAAACTCCAAAACTCCAAAACTCCGAAACTCCGAAACTCCAAAACTCCAAAACTCCGAAACTCCAAAACTCCAAAACTCCAAAACTCCAAAACTGCAAAACTCCAAAACTCCAAAACTCCGAAACTCCAAAACTCCAAAACTCCGAAACTCCGAAACTCCAAAACTCCAAAACTCCGAAACTCCAAAACTCCAAAACTGCAAAACTCCGAAACTCCAAAACTCCAAAACTCCAAAACTCCGAAACTCCGAAACTCCAAAACTCCGAAACTCCGAAACTCCAAAACTCCAAAACTCCAAAACTCCGAAACTCCAAAACTCCGAAACTCCGAAACTCCAAAACTCCAAAACTCCAAACTCCGAAACTCCAAAACTCCAAAAACTCCAAAACTCCGAAACTCCGAAACTCCGAAACTCCGAAACTCGAAAACTCCGAAACTCCGAAACTCCAAAACTCCAAAACTCCAAAACTCCGATACTCCGAAACTCGGAAACTCCCAAACTCCAAAACTCGAAAACTCCGAAACTCCGAAACTCCGAAACTCCAAAACTCCAAACCTCCAAAACTCCAAAACTCCAAAACTCCAAAACTCCGAAACTCCGAAACTCCAAAACTCCAAAACTCTAGAACTCCGAAACTCCAAAACTCCAAAACTCCAAAACTCCGAAACTCCAAAACTCCGAAACTCCAAAACTCCAAAACTCCAAAACTCCAAAACTCCGAAACTCCAAAACTCCGAAACTCCAAAACTCCAAAACTCCAAAACTCCAAAACTCCAAAACTGCAAAACTCCAAAACTCCAAAACTCCAAAACTCCGAAACTCCGAAACTCCGAAACTCCAAAACTCCAAAACTCCGAAACTCCGAAACTCCAAAACTCCAAAACTCCGAAACTCCGAAACTCCGAAACTCCGAAACTCCAAAACTCCAAAACTCCAAAACTCCAAAACTCCGAAACTCCGAAACTCCAAAACTCCAAAACTCTAGAACTCCGAAAATCCAAAACTCCAAAACTCCAAAACTCCAAAACTCCGAAACTCCGAAACTCCGAAACTCCAAAACTCCGAAACTCCGAAACTCCAAAACTCCAAAACTCCAAAACTCCAAAACTCCAAAACTCCAAAACTCCGAAACTCCAAAACTCCGAAACTCCAAAACTCCAAAACTCCAAAACTCCGAAACTCCAAAACTCCGAAACTCCAAAACTCCAAAACTCCAAAACTCCAAAACTCCAAAACTGCAAAACTCCAAAACTCCAAAACTCTAGAACTCCGAAACTCCAAAACTCTAGAACTCCGAAACTCCAAAACTCCAAAACTCCAAAACTCCGAAACTCCAAAACTCCGAAACTCCAAAACTCCAAAACTCCAAAACTCCAAAACTCCGAAACTCCAAAACTCCGAAACTCCAAAACTCCAAAACTCCAAAACTCCAAAACTCCAAAACTGCAAAACTCCAAAACTCCAAAACTCCAAAACTCCAAAACTCCAAAACTCCAAAACTCCGAAACTCCAAAATTCCAAAACTCCAAAACTCCAAAACTCCAAAACTCCAAAACTTCGAAACTCCAAAACTCCGAAACTCCAAAACTCCAAAACTCCAAAACTCCAAAACTCCAAAACTCCGAAACTCCGAAACTCCAAAACTCCAAAACTCCGAAACTCCAAAACTCCAAAACTCCGAAACTCCGAAACTCCAAAACTCCAAAACTCCGAAACTCCAAAACTCCAAAACTCCAAAACTGCAAAACTCCAAAACTGCAAAACTCCGAAACTCCAAAACTCCAAAACTCCAAAACTCCAAAACTCCGAAACTCCGAAACTCCAAAACTCCAAAACTCCGAAACTCCAAAACTGCAAAACTCCAAAACTCCAAAACTGCAAAACTCCAAAACTCCAAAACTCCGAAACTCCGAAACTCCAAAACTCCGAAACTCCGAAACTCCAAAACTCCAAAACTCCGAAACTCCAAAACTCCAAAACTCCAAAACTCCGAAACTCCAAAACTCCAAAACTCCAAAACTCCGAAACTCCGAAACTCCAAAACTCCGAAACTCCGAAACTCCAAAACTCCAAAACTCCGAAACTCCGAAACTCCAAAACTCCGAAACTCCAAAACTCCGAAACTCCAAAACTCCAAAACTCCGAAACTCCAAAACTCCAAAAACTCCAAAACTCCGAAACTCCGAAACTCCGAAACTCCGAAACTCCGAAACTCGAAAACTCCGAAACTCCGAAACTCCAAAACTCCAAAACTCCAAAACTCCGATACTCCGAAACTCGGAAACTCCCAAACTCCAAAACTCGAAAACTCCGAAACTCCGAAACTCCGAAACTCCAAAACTCCAAACCTCCAAAACTCCAAAACTCCGAAACTCCGAAACTCCGAAACTCCAAAACTCCGAAACTCCGAAACTCCAAAACTCCGAAACTCCAAAACTCCGAAACTCCGAAACTCCAAAACTCCGAAACTCCAAAACTCCGAAACTCCGAAACTCCGAAACTCCGAAACTCCAAAACTCCAAAACTCCAAAACTCCGAAACTCCAAAACTCCGAAACTCCAAAACTCCAAAACTCCAAAACTCCGAAACTCCGAAACTCCAAAACTCCGAAACTCCAAAACTCCAAAACTCCGAAACTCCAAAACTCCAAAACTCCGAAACTCCGAAACTCCAAAACTCCGAAACTCCAAAACTCCAAAACTCCAAAACTCCAAAACTCCAAAACTCCAAAACTCCAAAACTCCAAAACTCCAAAACTGCAAAACTCCAAAACTGCAAAACTCCGAAACTCCAAAACTCCAAAACTCCAAAACTCCAAAACTCCGAAACTCCGAAACTCCAAAACTCCAAAACTCCGAAACTCCAAAACTCCAAAACTCCAAAACTCCGAAACTCCAAAACTCCGAAACTCCAAAACTCCAAAACTCCAAAACTCCAAAACTCCAAAACTCCAAAACTGCAAAACTCCAAAACTCCAAAACTCTAGAACTCCGAAACTCCAAAACTCTAGAACTCCGAAACTCCAAAACTCCAAAACTCCAAAACTCCGAAACTCCAAAACTCCGAAACTCCAAAACTCCAAAACTCCAAAACTCCAAAACTCCGAAACTCCAAAACTCCGAAACTCCAAAACTCCAAAACTCCAAAACTCCAAAACTCCAAAACTGCAAAACTCCAAAACTCCAAAACTCCGAAACTCCGAAACTCCGAAACTCCAAAACTCCAAAACTCCGAAACTCCGAAACTCCAAAACTCCAAAACTCCGAAACTCCGAAACTCCGAAACTCCGAAACTCCAAAACTCCAAAACTCCAAAACTCCAAAACTCCGAAACTCCGAAACTCCAAAACTCCAAAACTCTAGAACTCCGAAACTCCAAAACTCCAAAACTCCAAAACTCCGAAACTCCGAAACTCCGAAACTCCGAAACTCCAAAACTCCAAAACTCCGAAACTCCGAAACTCCGAAACTCCGAAACTCCAAAACTCCAAAACTCCAAAACTCCAAAACTCCGAAACTCCGAAACTCCAAAACTCCAAAACTCTAGAACTCCGAAACTCCAAAACTCCAAAACTCCGAAACTCCGAAACTCCGAAACTCCGAAACTCCAAAACTCCAAAACTCCAAAACTCCGAAACTCCAAAACTCCGAAACTCCAAAACTCCAAAACTCCAAAACTCCGAAACTCCGAAACTCCAAAACTCCGAAACTCCAAAACTCCAAAACTCCGAAACTCCAAAACTCCAAAACTCCGAAACTCCGAAACTCCAAAACTCCGAAACTCCAAAACTCCAAAACTCCAAAACTCCAAAACTCCAAAACTCCAAAACTCCAAAACTCCGAAACTCCAAAATTCCAAAACTCCAAAACTCCAAAACTCCAAAACTCCAAAACTCCAAAACTTCGAAACTCCAAAACTCCGAAACTCCAAAACTCCAAAACTCCAAAACTCCAAAACTCCGAAACTCCGAAACTCCAAAACTCCAAAACTCCGAAACTCCAAAACTCCAAAACTCCGAAACTCCGAAACTCCAAAACTCCAAAACTCCGAAACTCCAAAACTCCAAAACTCCAAAACTGCAAAACTCCAAAACTGCAAAACTCCGAAACTCCAAAACTCCAAAACTCCAAAACTCCAAAACTCCGAAACTCCGAAACTCCAAAACTCCAAAACTCCGAAACTCCAAAACTCCAAAACTCCAAAACTCCAAAACTGCAAAACTCCAAAACTCCAAAACTCCGAAACTCCAAAACTCCAAAACTCCGAAACTCCGAAACTCCAAAACTCCAAAACTCCGAAACTCCAAAACTCCAAAACTGCAAAACTCCGAAACTCCAAAACTCCAAAACTCCAAAACTCCGAAACTCCGAAACTCCAAAACTCCGAAACTCCGAAACTCCAAAACTCCAAAACTCCGAAACTCCAAAACTCCGAAACTCCGAAACTCCAAAACTCCAAAACTCCAAACTCCGAAACTCCAAAACTCCAAAAACTCCAAAACTCCGAAACTCCGAAACTCCGAAACTCCGAAACTCGAAAACTCCGAAACTCCGAAACTCCAAAACTCCAAAACTCCAAAACTCCGATACTCCGAAACTCGGAAACTCCCAAACTCCAAAACTCGAAAACTCCGAAACTCCAAAACTCCAAAACTCCAAACCTCCAAAACTCCAAAACTCCAAAACTCCAAAACTCCGAAACTCCGAAACTCCAAAACTCCAAAACTCTAGAACTCCGAAACTCCAAAACTCCAAAACTCCAAAACTCCGAAACTCCAAAACTCCGAAACTCCAAAACTCCAAAACTCCAAAACTCCAAAACTCCGAAACTCCAAAACTCCGAAACTCCAAAACTCCAAAACTCCAAAACTCCAAAACTCCAAAACTGCAAAACTCCAAAACTCCAAAACTCCAAAACTCCGAAACTCCGAAACTCCGAAACTCCAAAACTCCAAAACTCCGAAACTCCGAAACTCCAAAACTCCAAAACTCCGAAACTCCGAAACTCCGAAACTCCGAAACTCCAAAACTCCAAAACTCCAAAACTCCAAAACTGCAAAACTCCAAAACTCCAAAACTCCAAAACTCCGAAACTCCGAAACTCCAAAACTCCAAAACTCCGAAACTCCGAAACTCCAAAACTCCGAAACTCCGAAACTCCAAAACTCCAAAACTCCAAAACTCCGAAACTCCAAAACTCCAAAACTCCAAAACTCCAAAACTCCGAAACTCCAAAACTCCAAAACTCCAAAACTCCAAAACTCCAAAACTCCGAAACTCCAAAACTCCAAAACTCCAAAACTCCAAAACTCCGAAACTCCAAAACTCCGAAACTCCGAAACTCCGAAACTCCAAAACTCCGAAACTCCGAAACTCCGAAACTCCGAAACTCCAAAACTCCGAAACTCCAAAACTCCGAAACTCCGAAACTCCGAAACTCCGAAACTCCGAAACTCCAAAACTCCAAAACTCCGAAACTCCAAAACTCCGAAACTCCAAAACTCCAAAACTCCAAAACTCCAAAACTCCAAAACACCGAAACTCCGAAACTCCGAAACTCCAAAACTCCAAAACTCCAAAGCTCCAAAACTCCGAAACTCCGAAACTCCAAAACTCCAAAACTCCGAAACTCCGAAACTCCAAAACTCCAAAACTCCAAAACTCCAAAACTCCGAAACTCCAAAACTCCGAAACTCCAAAACTCCAAAACTCCGAAACTCCAAAACTCCGAAACTCCAAAACTCCAAAACTCCAAAACTCCAAAACTCCAAAACTCCAAAACTCCGAAACTCCGAAACTCCAAAACTCCAAAACTCCGAAACTCCAAAACTCCAAAACTCCGAAACTCCGAAACTCCAAAACTCCAAAACTCCGAAACTCCAAAACTCCAAAACTCCAAAACTCCAAAACTCCAAAACTCCGAAACTCCGAAACTCCAAAACTCCGAAACTCCAAAACTCCAAAACTCCGAAACTCCAAAACTCCAAAACTCCGAAACTCCGAAACTCCAAAACTCCGAAACTCCAAAACTCCAAAACTCCGAAACTCCAAAACTCCAAAACTCCAAAACTCCAAAACTCCGAAACTCCAAAATTTCAAAACTCCAAAACTCCAAAACTCCAAAACTCCAAAACTCCAAAACTTCGAAACTCCAAAACTCCGAAACTCCAAAACTCCAAAACTCCAAAACTCCAAAACTCCAAAACTCCGAAACTCCGAAACTCCAAAACTCCAAAACTCCGAAACTCCAAAACTCCAAAACTCCGAAACTCCGAAACTCCAAAACTCCAAAACTCCGAAACTCCAAAACTCCAAAACTCCAAAACTGCAAAACTCCAAAACTGCAAAACTCCGAAACTCCAAAACTCCAAAACTCCAAAACTCCAAAACTCCGAAACTCCGAAACTCCAAAACTCCAAAACTCCGAAACTCCAAAACTCCAAAACTCCAAAACTCCAAAACTGCAAAACTCCAAAACTCCAAAACTCCGAAACTCCAAAACTCCAAAACTCCGAAACTCCGAAACTCCAAAACTCCAAAACTCCGAAACTCCAAAACTCCAAAACTGCAAAACTCCGAAACTCCAAAACTCCAAAACTCCAAAACTCCGAAACTCCGAAACTCCAAAACTCCGAAACTCCGAAACTCCAAAACTCCAAAACTCCAAAACTCCGAAACTCCAAAACTCCGAAACTCCGAAACTCCAAAACTCCAAAACTCCAAACTCCGAAACTCCAAAACTCCAAAAACTCCAAAACTCCGAAACTCCGAAACTCCGAAACTCCGAAACTCGAAAACTCCGAAACTCCGAAACTCCAAAACTCCAAAACTCCAAAACTCCGATACTCCGAAACTCGGAAACTCCCAAACTCCAAAACTCGAAAACTCCGAAACTCCGAAACTCCGAAACTCCAAAACTCCAAACCTCCAAAACTCCAAAACTCCAAAACTCCAAAACTCCGAAACTCCGAAACTCCAAAACTCCAAAACTCTAGAACTCCGAAACTCCAAAACTCCAAAACTCCAAAACTCCGAAACTCCAAAACTCCGAAACTCCAAAACTCCAAAACTCCAAAACTCCAAAACTCCGAAACTCCAAAACTCCGAAACTCCAAAACTCCAAAACTCCAAAACTCCAAAACTCCAAAACTGCAAAACTCCAAAACTCCAAAACTCCAAAACTCCGAAACTCCGAAACTCCGAAACTCCAAAACTCCAAAACTCCGAAACTCCGAAACTCCAAAACTCCAAAACTCCGAAACTCCGAAACTCCGAAACTCCGAAACTCCAAAACTCCAAAACTCCAAAACTCCAAAACTCCGAAACTCCGAAACTCCAAAACTCCAAAACTCTAGAACTCCGAAAATCCAAAACTCCAAAACTCCAAAACTCCAAAACTCCGAAACTCCGAAACTCCGAAACTCCAAAACTCCGAAACTCCGAAACTCCAAAACTCCAAAACTCCAAAACTCCAAAACTCCAAAACTCCAAAACTCCGAAACTCCAAAACTCCAAAACTCCAAAACTCCAAAACTCCAAAACTCTAGAACTCCGAAACTCCAAAACTCCAAAACTCCAAAACTCCGAAACTCCAAAACTCCGAAACTCCAAAACTCCAAAACTCCAAAACTCCAAAACTCCGAAACTCCAAAACTCCGAAACTCCAAAACTCCAAAACTCCAAAACTCCAAAACTCCAAAACTGCAAAACTCCAAAACTCCAAAACTCTAGAACTCCGAAACTCCAAAACTCTAGAACTCCGAAACTCCAAAACTCCAAAACTCCAAAACTCCGAAACTCCAAAACTCCGAAACTCCAAAACTCCAAAACTCCAAAACTCCAAAACTCCGAAACTCCAAAACTCCGAAACTCCAAAACTCCAAAACTCCAAAACTCCAAAACTCCAAAACTGCAAAACTCCAAAACTCCAAAACTCCAAAACTCCAAAACTCCAAAACTCCAAAACTCCGAAACTCCAAAATTCCAAAACTCCAAAACTCCAAAACTCCAAAACTCCAAAACTTCGAAACTCCAAAACTCCGAAACTCCAAAACTCCAAAACTCCAAAACTCCAAAACTCCAAAACTCCAAAACTCCGAAACTCCGAAACTCCAAAACTCCAAAACTCCGAAACTCCAAAACTCCAAAACTCCGAAACTCCGAAACTCCAAAACTCCAAAACTCCGAAACTCCAAAACTCCAAAACTCCAAAACTGCAAAACTCCAAAACTGCAAAACTCCGAAACTCCAAAACTCCAAAACTCCAAAACTCCAAAACTCCGAAACTCCGAAACTCCAAAACTCCAAAACTCCGAAACTCCAAAACTCCAAAACTCCAAAACTCCAAAACTGCAAAACTCCAAAACTCCAAAACTCCGAAACTCCAAAACTCCAAAACTCCGAAACTCCGAAACTCCAAAACTCCAAAACTCCGAAACTCCAAAACTCCAAAACTGCAAAACTCCGAAACTCCAAAACTCCAAAACTCCAAAACTCCGAAACTCCGAAACTCCAAAACTCCGAAACTCCGAAACTCCAAAACTCCAAAACTCCAAAACTCCGAAACTCCAAAACTCCGAAACTCCGAAACTCCAAAACTCCAAAACTCCAAAACTCCGAAACTCCAAAACTCCAAAAACTCCAAAACTCCGAAACTCCGAAACTCCGAAACTCCGAAACTCCGAAACTCGAAAACTCCGAAACTCCGAAACTCCAAAACTCCAAAACTCCAAAACTCCGATACTCCGAAACTCGGAAACTCCCAAACTCCAAAACTCGAAAACTCCGAAACTCCGAAACTCCGAAACTCCAAAACTCCAAACCTCCAAAACTCCAAAACTCCGAAACTCCGAAACTCCGAAACTCCAAAACTCCGAAACTCCGAAACTCCAAAACTCCGAAACTCCAAAACTCCGAAACTCCGAAACTCCGAAACTCCGAAACTCCAAAACTCCAAAACTCCAAAACTCCGAAACTCCAAAACTCCGAAACTCCAAAACTCCAAAACTCCAAAACTCCGAAACTCCGAAACTCCAAAACTCCGAAACTCCAAAACTCCAAAACTCCGAAACTCCAAAACTCCAAAACTCCGAAACTCCGAAACTCCAAAACTCCGAAACTCCAAAACTCCAAAACTCCAAAACTCCAAAACTCCAAAACTCCAAAACTCCAAAACTCCGAAACTCCAAAATTCCAAAACTCCAAAACTCCAAAACTCCAAAACTCCAAAACTCCAAAACTCCGAAACTCCAAAACTCCAAAACTCCAAAACTCCAAAACTCCGAAACTCCAAAACTCCAAAACTCCAAAACTCCAAAACTCCAAAACTCCGAAACTCCAAAACTCCAAAACTGCAAAACTCCAAAACTCCGAAACTCCAAAACTCCGAAACTCCGAAACTCCGAAACTCCAAAACTCCGAAACTCCGAAACTCCGAAACTCCGAAACTCCAAAACTCCGAAACTCCAAAACTCCGAAACTCCGAAACTCCGAAACTCCGAAACTCCGAAACTCCAAAACTCCAAAACTCCGAAACTCCAAAACTCCGAAACTCCAAAACTCCAAAACTCCAAAACTCCAAAACTCCAAAACACCGAAACTCCGAAACTCCGAAACTCCGAAACTCCAAAACTCCAAAACTCCAAAGCTCCAAAACTCCGAAACTCCGAAACTCCAAAACTCCAAAACTCCGAAACTCCGAAACTCCAAAACTCCAAAACTCCAAAACTCCGAAACTCCAAAACTCCGAAACTCCAAAACTCCAAAACTCCAAAACTCCGAAACTCCAAAACTCCGAAACTCCAAAACTCCAAAACTCCAAAACTCCAAAACTCCGAAACTCCGAAACTCCGAAACTCCGAAACTCCAAAACTCCAAAACTCCAAAACTCCAAAACTCCGAAACTCCGAAACTCCAAAACTCCAAAACTCTAGAACTCCGAAACTCCAAAACTCCAAAACTCCAAAACTCCAAAACTCCGAAACTCCAAAACTCCGAAACTCCAAAACTCCAAAACTCCAAAACTCCAAAACTCCGAAACTCCAAAACTCCGAAACTCCAAAACTCCAAAACTCCAAAACTCCAAAACTCCAAAACTCCAAAACTGCAAAACTCCAAAACTCCAAAACTCCAAAACTCCGAAACTCCGAAACTCCGAAACTCCAAAACTCCAAAACTCCAAAACTCCGAAACTCCGAAACTCCAAAACTCCAAAACTCTAGAATTCCGAAACTCCAAAACTCCAAAACTCCAAAACTCCGAAACTCCAAAACTGCAAAACTCCAAAACTGCAAAACTCCGAAACTCCAAAACTCCAAAACTCCAAAACTCCGAAACTCCGAAACTCCAAAACTCCAAAACTCCGAAACTCCAAAACTCCAAAACTCCAAAACTCCAAAACTCCGAAACTCCAAAACTCCAAAACTCCAAAACTCCGAAACTCCAAAACTCCAAAACTCCAAAACTCCAAAACTCTAGAACTCCGAAACTCCAAAACTCCAAAACTCCAAAACTCCGAAACTCCAAAACTCCGAAACTCCAAAACTCCAAAACTCCAAAACTCCAAAACTCCGAAACTCCAAAACTCCGAAACTCCAAAACTCCAAAACTCCAAAACTCCAAAACTCCAAAACTGGAAAACTCCAAAACTCCAAAACTCTAGGACTCCGAAACTCCAAAACTCTAGAACTCCGAAACTCCAAAACTCCAAAACTCCAAAACTCCGAAACTCCAAAACTCCGAAACTCCAAAACTCCAAAACTCCAAAACTCCAAAACTCCGAAACTCCAAAACTCCGAAACTCCAAAACTCCAAAACTCCAAAACTCCAAAACTCCAAAACTGCAAAACTCCAAAACTCCAAAACTCCGAAACTCCGAAACTCCGAAACTCCAAAACTCCAAAACTCCGAAACTCCGAAACTCCAAAACTCCAAAACTCCGAAACTCCGAAACTCCGAAACTCCGAAACTCCAAAACTCCAAAACTCCAAAACTCCAAAACTCCGAAACTCCGAAACTCCAAAACTCCAAAACTCTAGAACTCCGAAACTCCAAAACTCCAAAACTCCAAAACTCCAAAACTCCGAAACTCCAAAACTCCGAAACTCCAAAACTCCAAAACTCCAAAACTCCAAAACTCCGAAACTCCAAAACTCCGAAACTCCAAAACTCCAAAACTCCAAAACTCCAAAACTCCAAAACTCCAAAACTGCAAAACTCCAAAACTCCAAAACTCCAAAACTCCGAAACTCCGAAACTCCGAAACTCCAAAACTCCAAAACTCCAAAACTCCGAAACTCCGAAACTCCAAAACTCCAAAACTCTAGAATTCCGAAACTCCAAAACTCCAAAACTCCAAAACTCCGAAACTCCAAAACTCCGAAACTCCAAAACTCCCAAACTCCAAAACTCCAAAACTCCAAAACTCCAAAACTCCAAAACTCCAAAACTCCAAAACTCCGAAACTCCGAAACTCCGAAACTCCAAAACTCCAAAACTCCGAAACTCCGAAACTCCAAAACTCCAAAACTCCGAAACTCCAAAACTCCAAAACTCCGAAACTCCAAAACTCCGAAACTCCAAAACTCCAAAACTCCAAAGCTCCAAAACTCCAAAACTGCAAAACTGCAAAACTCCAAAACTCCAAAACTCCGAAACTCCGAAACTCCAAAACTCCAAAACTCCGAAACTCCGAAACTCCAAAACTCCGAAACTCCGAAACTCCAAAACTCCAAAACTCCAAAACTCCGAAACTCCAAAACTCCAAAACTCCAAAACTCCAAAACTCCGAAACTCCAAAACTCCGAAACTCCAAAACTCCAAAACTCCAAAACTCCAAAACTCCAAAACTCCGAAACTCCAAAACTCAAAAGCTCCAAAACTCCAAAACTCCAAAACTCCAAAACTCCGAAACTCCAAAACTCCGAAACTCCAAAACTCCGAAACTCCGAAACTCCGAAACTCCGAAACTCCAAAACTCCAAAACTCCGAAACTCCAAAACTCCAAAACTCCAAAACTCCAAAACTCCAAAACTCCAAAACTCCGAAACTCCAAAATTCCAAAACTCCAAAACTCCGAAACTCCGAAACTCCAAAACTCCGAAACTCCAAAACTCCAAAACTCCGAAACTCCAAAACTCCAAAACTCCGAAACTCCTAAACTCCAAAACTCCGAAACTCCAAAACTCCAAAACTCCAAAACTCCAAAACTCCAAAACTCCAAAACTCCGAAACTCCAAAATTCCAAAACTCCAAAACTCCAAAACTCCAAAACTCCAAAACTTCGAAACTCCAAAACTCCGAAACTCCAAAACTCCAAAACTCCAAAACTCCAAAACTCCAAAACTCCGAAACTCCGAAACTCCAAAACTCCAAAACTCCGAAACTCCAAAACTCCAAAACTCCGAAACTCCGAAACTCCAAAACTCCAAAACTCCGAAACTCCAAAACTCCAAAACTCCAAAACTGCAAAACTCCAAAACTGCAAAACTCCGAAACTCCAAAACTCCAAAACTCCAAAACTCCAAAACTCCGAAACTCCGAAACTCCAAAACTCCAAAACTCCGAAACTCCAAAACTCCAAAACTCCAAAACTCCAAAACTGCAAAACTCCAAAACTCCAAAACTCCGAAACTCCAAAACTCCAAAACTCCGAAACTCCGAAACTCCAAAACTCCAAAACTCCGAAACTCCAAAACTCCAAAACTGCAAAACTCCGAAACTCCAAAACTCCAAAACTCCAAAACTCCGAAACTCCGAAACTCCAAAACTCCGAAACTCCGAAACTCCAAAACTCCAAAACTCCAAAACTCCGAAACTCCAAAACTCCGAAACTCCGAAACTCCAAAACTCCAAAACTCCAAAACTCCGAAACTCCAAAACTCCAAAAACTCCAAAACTCCGAAACTCCGAAACTCCGAAACTCCGAAACTCCGAAACTCGAAAACTCCGAAACTCCGAAACTCCAAAACTCCAAAACTCCAAAACTCCGATACTCCGAAACTCGGAAACTCCCAAACTCCAAAACTCGAAAACTCCGAAACTCCGAAACTCCGAAACTCCAAAACTCCAAACCTCCAAAACTCCAAAACTCCGAAACTCCGAAACTCCGAAACTCCAAAACTCCGAAACTCCGAAACTCCAAAACTCCGAAACTCCAAAACTCCGAAACTCCGAAACTCCGAAACTCCGAAACTCCAAAACTCCAAAACTCCAAAACTCCGAAACTCCAAAACTCCGAAACTCCAAAACTCCAAAACTCCAAAACTCCGAAACTCCGAAACTCCAAAACTCCGAAACTCCAAAACTCCAAAACTCCGAAACTCCAAAACTCCAAAACTCCGAAACTCCGAAACTCCAAAACTCCGAAACTCCAAAACTCCAAAACTCCAAAACTCCAAAACTCCAAAACTCCAAAACTCCAAAACTCCGAAACTCCAAAATTCCAAAACTCCAAAACTCCAAAACTCCAAAACTCCAAAACTCCAAAACTTCGAAACTCCAAAACTCCGAAACTCCAAAACTCCAAAACTCCAAAACTCCAAAACTCCAAAACTCCGAAACTCCGAAACTCCAAAACTCCAAAACTCCGAAACTCCAAAACTCCAAAACTCCGAAACTCCGAAACTCCAAAACTCCAAAACTCCGAAACTCCAAAACTCCAAAACTCCAAAACTGCAAAACTCCAAAACTGCAAAACTCCGAAACTCCAAAACTCCAAAACTCCAAAACTCCAAAACTCCGAAACTCCGAAACTCCAAAACTCCAAAACTCCGAAACTCCAAAACTCCAAAACTCCAAAACTCCAAAACTGCAAAACTCCAAAACTCCAAAACTCCGAAACTCCAAAACTCCAAAACTCCGAAACTCCGAAACTCCAAAACTCCAAAACTCCGAAACTCCAAAACTCCAAAACTGCAAAACTCCGAAACTCCAAAACTCCAAAACTCCAAAACTCCGAAACTCCGAAACTCCAAAACTCCGAAACTCCGAAACTCCAAAACTCCAAAACTCCAAAACTCCGAAACTCCAAAACTCCGAAACTCCGAAACTCCAAAACTCCAAAACTCCAAAACTCCGAAACTCCAAAACTCCAAAAACTCCAAAACTCCGAAACTCCGAAACTCCGAAACTCCGAAACTCCGAAACTCGAAAACTCCGAAACTCCGAAACTCCAAAACTCCAAAACTCCAAAACTCCGATACTCCGAAACTCGGAAACTCCCAAACTCCAAAACTCGAAAACTCCGAAACTCCGAAACTCCGAAACTCAAAAACTCCAAACCTCCAAAACTCCAAAACTCCAAAACTCCAAAACTCCGAAACTCCGAAACTCCAAAACTCCAAAACTCTAGAACTCCGAAACTCCAAAACTCCAAAACTCCAAAACTCCGAAACTCCAAAACTCCGAAACTCCAAAACTCCAAAACTCCAAAACTCCAAAACTCCAAAACTCCAAAACTCCGAAACTCCAAAACTCCAAAACTCCAAAACTCCAAAACTGCAAAACTCCAAAACTCCAAAACTCCAAAACTCCGAAACTCCGAAACTCCGAAACTCCAAAACTCCAAAACTCCGAAACTCCGAAACTCCAAAACTCCAAAACTCCGAAACTCCGAAACTCCGAAACTCCAAAACTCCAAAACTCCAAAACTCCAAAACTCCGAAACTCCGAAACTCCAAAACTCCAAAACTCTAGAACTCCGAAACTCCAAAACTCCAAAACTCCAAAACTCCAAAACTCCGAAACTCCGAAACTCCGAAACTCCAAAACTCCGAAACTCCGAAACTCCGAAACTCCAAAACTCCAAAACTCCAAAACTCCAAAACTCCAAAACTCCAAAACTCCAAAACTCCGAAACTCCAAAACTCCAAAACTCCAAAACTCCAAAACTCCAAAACTCCAAAACTCTAGAACTCCGAAACTCCAAAACTCCAAAACTCCAAAACTCCGATACTCCGAAACTCGGAAACTCCCAAACTCCAAAACTCGAAAACTCCGAAACTCCGAAACTCCAAAACTCCAAACCTCCAAAACTCCAAAACTCCGAAACTCCGAAACTCCGAAACTCCAAAACTCCGAAACTCCGAAACTCCAAAACTCCGAAACTCCAAAACTCCGAAACTCCGAAACTCCGAAACTCCAAAACTCCAAAACTCCGAAACTCCAAAACTCCGAAACTCCAAAACTCCAAAACTCCAAAACTCCGAAACTCCGAAACTCCAAAACTCCGAAACTCCAAAACTCCAAAACTCCGAAACTCCAAAACTCCAAAACTCCAAAACTCCGAAACTCCGAAACTCCAAAACTCCGAAACTCCAAAACTCCAAAACTCCAAAACTCCAAAACTCCAAAACTCCAAAACTCCAAAACTCCGAAACTCCAAAATTCCAAAACTCCAAAACTCCAAAACTCCAAAACTCCAAAACTCCAAAACTCCAAAACTTCGAAACTCCAAAACTCCGAAACTCCAAAACTCCAAAACTCCAAAACTCCAAAACTCCAAAACTCCAAAACTCCGAAACTCCGAAACTCCAAAACTCCAAAACTCCGAAACTCCAAAACTCCAAAACTCCGAAACTCCGAAACTCCAAAACTCCAAAACTCCGAAACTCCAAAACTCCAAAACTCCAAAACTGCAAAACTAAAAAACTGCAAAACTCCGAAACTCCAAAACTCCAAAACTCCAAAACTCCGAAACTCCGAAACTCCAAAACTCCAAAACTCCGAAACTCCAAAACTCCAAAACTCCAAAACTCCAAAACTGCAAAACTCCAAAACTCCAAAACTCCGAAACTCCAAAACTCCAAAACTCCGAAACTCCGAAACTCCAAAACTCCAAAACTCCGAAACTCCAAAACTCCAAAACTGCAAAACTCCGAAACTCCAAAACTCCAAAACTCCAAAACTCCGAAACTCCGAAACTCCAAAACTCCGAAACTCCGAAACTCCAAAACTCCAAAACTCCAAAACTCCGAAACTCCAAAACTCCGAAACTCCGAAACTCCAAAACTCCAAAACTCCAAAACTCCGAAACTCCAAAACTCCAAAAACTCCAAAACTCCGAAACTCCGAAACTCCGAAACTCCGAAACTCCGAAACTCGAAAACTCCGAAACTCCGAAACTCCAAAACTCCAAAACTCCAAAACTCCGATACTCCGAAACTCGGAAACTCCCAAACTCCAAAACTCGAAAACTCCGAAACTCCGAAACTCCGAAACTCCAAAACTCCAAACCTCCAAAACTCCAAAACTCCAAAACTCCAAAACTCCGAAACTCCGAAACTCCAAAACTCCAAAACTCTAGAACTCCGAAACTCCAAAACTCCAAAACTCCAAAACTCCGAAACTCCAAAACTCCGAAACTCCAAAACTCCAAAACTCCAAAACTCCAAAACTCCGAAACTCCAAAACTCCGAAACTCCAAAACTCCAAAACTCCAAAACTCCAAAACTGCAAAACTCCAAAACTCCAAAACTCCAAAACTCCGAAACTCCGAAACTCCGAAACTCCAAAACTCCAAAACTCCGAAACTCCGAAACTCCAAAACTCCAAAACTCCGAAACTCCGAAACTCCGAAACTCCGAAACTCCAAAACTCCAAAACTCCAAAACTCCAAAACTCCGAAACTCCGAAACTCCAAAACTCCAAAACTCTAGAACTCCGAAACTCCAAAACTCCAAAACTCCAAAACTCCAAAACTCCGAAACTCCGAAACTCCGAAACTCCAAAACTCCGAAACTCCGAAACTCCGAAACTCCAAAACTCCAAAACTCCAAAACTCCAAAACTCCAAAACTCCAAAACTCCGAAACTCCAAAACTCCAAAACTCCAAAACTCCAAAACTCTAGAACTCCGAAACTCCAAAACTCCAAAACTCCAAAACTCCGAAACTCCGAAACTCCAAAACTCCAAAACTCCGAAACTCCAAAACTCCAAAACTCCGAAACTCCGAAACTCCAAAACTCCAAAACTCCGAAACTCCAAAACTCCAAAACTCCAAAACTGCAAAACTCCAAAACTGCAAAACTCCGAAACTCCAAAACTCCAAAACTCCAAAACTCCAAAACTCCGAAACTCCGAAACTCCAAAACTCCAAAACTCCGAAACTCCAAAACTCCAAAACTCCAAAACTCCGAAACTCCAAAACTCCGAAACTCCAAAACTCCAAAACTCCAAAACTCCAAAACTCCAAAACTCCAAAACTGCAAAACTCCAAAACTCCAAAACTCTAGAACTCCGAAACTCCAAAACTCTAGAACTCCGAAACTCCAAAACTCCAAAACTCCAAAACTCCGAAACTCCAAAACTCCGAAACTCCAAAACTCCGAAACTCCAAAACTCCGAAACTCCAAAACTCCAAAACTCCAAAACTCCAAAACTCCAAAACTGCAAAACTCCAAAACTCCAAAACTCCGAAACTCCGAAACTCCGAAACTCCAAAACTCCAAAACTCCGAAACTCCGAAACTCCAAAACTCCAAAACTCCGAAACTCCGAAACTCCGAAACTCCGAAACTCCAAAACTCCAAAACTCCAAAACTCCAAAACTCCGAAACTCCGAAACTCCAAAACTCCAAAACTCTAGAACTCCGAAACTCCAAAACTCCAAAACTCCAAAACTCCGAAACTCCGAAACTCCGAAACTCCGAAACTCCAAAACTCCAAAACTCCGAAACTCCGAAACTCCGAAACTCCGAAACTCCAAAACTCCAAAACTCCAAAACTCCAAAACTCCGAAACTCCGAAACTCCAAAACTCCAAAACTCTAGAACTCCGAAACTCCAAAACTCCAAAACTCCGAAACTCCGAAACTCCGAAACTCCGAAACTCCAAAACTCCAAAACTCCAAAACTCCGAAACTCCAAAACTCCGAAACTCCAAAACTCCAAAACTCCAAAACTCCGAAACTCCGAAACTCCAAAACTCCGAAACTCCAAAACTCCAAAACTCCGAAACTCCAAAACTCCAAAACTCCGAAACTCCGAAACTCCAAAACTCCGAAACTCCAAAACTCCAAAACTCCAAAACTCCAAAACTCCAAAACTCCAAAACTCCAAAACTCCGAAACTCCAAAATTCCAAAACTCCAAAACTCCAAAACTCCAAAACTCCAAAACTCCAAAACTTCGAAACTCCAAAACTCCGAAACTCCAAAACTCCAAAACTCCAAAACTCCAAAACTCCAAAACTCCGAAACTCCGAAACTCCAAAACTCCAAAACTCCGAAACTCCAAAACTCCAAAACTCCGAAACTCCGAAACTCCAAAACTCCAAAACTCCGAAACTCCAAAACTCCAAAACTCCAAAACTGCAAAACTCCAAAACTGCAAAACTCCGAAACTCCAAAACTCCAAAACTCCAAAACTCCAAAACTCCGAAACTCCGAAACTCCAAAACTCCAAAACTCCGAAACTCCAAAACTCCAAAACTCCAAAACTCCAAAACTGCAAAACTCCAAAACTCCAAAACTCCGAAACTCCAAAACTCCAAAACTCCGAAACTCCAAAACTCCAAAACTCCGAAACTCCAAAACTCCAAAACTGCAAAACTCCGAAACTCCAAAACTCCAAAACTCCAAAACTCCGAAACTCCGAAACTCCAAAACTCCGAAACTCCGAAACTCCAAAACTCCAAAACTCCAAAACTCCGAAACTCCAAAACTCCGAAACTCCGAAACTCCAAAACTCCAAAACTCCAAACTCCGAAACTCCAAAACTCCAAAAACTCCAAAACTCCGAAACTCCGAAACTCCGAAACTCCGAAACTCCGAAACTCGAAAACTCCGAAACTCCGAAACTCCAAAACTCCAAAACTCCAAAACTCCGATACTCCGAAACTCGGAAACTCCCAAACTCCAAAACTCGAAAACTCCGAAACTCCGAAACTCCGAAACTCCAAAACTCCAAACCTCCAAAACTCCAAAACTCCAAAACTCCAAAACTCCGAAACTCCGAAACTCCAAAACTCCAAAACTCTAGAACTCCGAAACTCCAAAACTCCGAAACTCCAAAACTCCAAAACTCCAAAACTCCAAAACTGCAAAACTCCAAAAGTCCAAAACTCCAAAACTCCGAAACTCCGAAACTCCGAAACTCCAAAACTCCAAAACTCCGAAACTCCGAAACTCCAAAACTCCAAAACTCCGAAACTCCGAAACTCCGAAACTCCAAAACTCCAAAACTCCAAAACTCCAAAACTCCGAAACTCCGAAACTCCAAAACTCCAAAACTCTAGAACTCCGAAACTCCAAAACTCCAAAACTCCAAAACTCCAAAACTCCGAAACTCCGAAACTCCGAAACTCCAAAACTCCGAAACTCCGAAACTCCGAAACTCCAAAACTCCAAAACTCCAAAACTCCAAAACTCCAAAACTCCAAAACTCCGAAACTCCAAAACTCCAAAACTCCAAAACTCCAAAACTCTAGAACTCCGAAACTCCAAAACTCCAAAACTCCAAAACTCCAAAACTCCGAAACTCCGAAACTCCAAAACTCCAAAACTCCGAAACTCCAAAACTCCAAAACTCCGAAACTCCGAAACTCCAAAACTCCAAAACTCCGAAACTCCAAAACTCCAAAACTCCAAAACTGCAAAACTCCAAAACTGCAAAACTCCGAAACTCCAAAACTCCAAAACTCCAAAACTCCAAAACTCCGAAACTCCGAAACTCCAAAACTCCAAAACTCCGAAACTCCAAAACTCCAAAACTCCAAAACTCCGAAACTCCAAAACTCCGAAACTCCAAAACTCCAAAACTCCAAAACTCCAAAACTCCAAAACTCCAAAACTGCAAAACTCCAAAACTCCAAAACTCTAGAACTCCGAAACTCCAAAACTCTATAACTCCGAAACTCCAAAACTCCAAAACTCCAAAACTCCGAAACTCCAAAACTCCGAAACTCCAAAACTCCGAAACTCCAAAACTCCGAAACTCCAAAACTCCAAAACTCCAAAACTCCAAAACTCCAAAACTGCAAAACTCCAAAACTCCAAAACTCCGAAACTCCGAAACTCCGAAACTCCAAAACTCCAAAACTCCGAAACTCCGAAACTCCAAAACTGCAAAACTCCGAAACTCCGAAACTCCGAAACTCCGAAACTCCAAAACTCCAAAACTCCAAAACTCCAAAACTCCGAAACTCCGAAACTCCAAAACTCCAAAACTCTAGAACTCCGAAACTCCAAAACTCCAAAACTCCAAAACTCCGAAACTCCGAAACTTCGAAACTCCGAAACTCCAAAACTCCAAAACTCCGAAACTCCGAAACTCCGAAACTCCGAAACTCCAAAACTCCAAAACTCCAAAACTCCAAAACTCCGAAACTCCGAAACTCCAAAACTCCAAAACTCTAGAACTCCGAAACTCCAAAACTCCAAAACTCCGAAACTCCGAAACTCCGAAACTCCGAAACTCCAAAACTCCAAAACTCCAAAACTCCGAAACTCCAAAACTCCGAAACTCCAAAACTCCAAAACTCCAAAACTCCGAAACTCCGAAACTCCAAAACTCCGAAACTCCAAAACTCCAAAACTCCGAAACTCCAAAACTCCAAAACTCCGAAACTCCGAAACTCCAAAACTCCAAAACTCCAAAACTCCAAAACTCCAAAACTCCAAAACTCCAAAACTCCAAAACTCCAAAACTCCGAAACTCCAAAATTCCAAAACTCCAAAACTCCAAAACTCCAAAACTCCAAAACTCCAAAACTTCGAAACTCCAAAACTCCGAAACTCCAAAACTCCAAAACTCCAAAACTCCAAAACTCCAAAACTCCGAAACTCCGAAACTCCAAAACTCCAAAACTCCGAAACTCCAAAACTCCAAAACTCCGAAACTCCGAAACTCCAAAACTCCAAAACTCCGAAACTCCAAAACTCCAAAACTCCAAAACTGCAAAACTCCAAAACTGCAAAACTCCGAAACTCCAAAACTCCAAAACTCCAAAACTCCAAAACTCCGAAACTCCGAAACTCCAAAACTCCAAAACTCCGAAACTCCAAAACTCCAAAACTCCAAAACTCCAAAACTGCAAAACTCCAAAACTCCAAAACTCCGAAACTCCAAAACTCCAAAACTCCGAAACTCCGAAACTCCAAAACTCCAAAACTCCGAAACTCCAAAACTCCAAAACTGCAAAACTCCGAAACTCCAAAACTCCAAAACTACAAAACTCCGAAACTCCGAAACTCCAAAACTCCGAAACTCCGAAACTCCAAAACTCCAAAACTCCAAAACTCCGAAACTCCAAAACTCCGAAACTCCGAAACTCCAAAACTCCAAACTCCGAAACTCCAAAACTCCAAAAACTCCAAAACTCCGAAACTCCGAAACTCCGAAACTCCGAAACTCCGAAACTCGAAAACTCCGAAACTCCGAAACTCCAAAACTCCAAAACTCCAAAACTCCGATACTCCGAAACTCGGAAACTCCCAAACTCCAAAACTCGAAAACTCCGAAACTCCGAAACTCCGAAACTCCAAAACTCCAAACCTCCAAAACTCCAAAACTCCAAAACTCCAAAACTCCGAAACTCCGAAACTCCAAAACTCCAAAACTCTAGAACTCCGAAACTCCAAAACTCCAAAACTCTAGAACTCCGAAACTCCAAAACTCCAAAACTCCAAAACTCCGAAACTCCAAAACTCCGAAACTCCAAAACTCCAAAACTCCAAAACTCCAAAACTCCGAAACTCCAAAACTCCGAAACTCCAAAACTCCAAAACTCCAAAACTCCAAAACTGCAAAACTCCAAAACTCCAAAACTCCAAAACTCCGAAACTCCGAAACTCCGAAACTCCAAAACTCCAAAACTCCGAAACTCCGAAACTCCAAAACTCCAAAACTCCGAAACTCCGAAACTCCGAAACTCCAAAACTCCAAAACTCCAAAACTCCGAAACTCCGAAACTCCAAAACTCCAAAACTCTAGAACTCCGAAACTCCAAAACTCCAAAACTCCAAAACTCCAAAACTCCGAAACTCCGAAACTCCAAAACTCCGAAACTCCGAAACTCCGAAACTCCAAAACTCCAAAACTCCAAAACTCTAGAACTCCGAAACTCCAAAACTCCAAAACTCCAAAACTCCGAAACTCCAAAACTCCGAAACTCCAAAACTCCGAAACTCCAAAACTCCAAAACTCCAAAACTCCAAAACTCCGAAACTCCAAAACTCCGAAACTCCAAAACTCCAAAACTCCAAAACTCCAAAACTCCAAAACTGCAAAACTCCAAAACTCCAAAACTCCGAAACTCCGAAACTCCGAAACTCCAAAACTCCAAAACTCCGAAACTCCGAAACTCCAAAACTCCAAAACTCCGAAACTCCGAAACTCCAAAACTCCAAAACTCCGAAACTCCGAAACTCCGAAACTCCGAAACTCCAAAACTCCAAAACTCCAAAACTCCAAAACTGCAAAACTCCAAAAGTCCAAAACTCCAAAACTCCGAAACTCCGAAACTCCGAAACTCCAAAACTCCAAAACTCCGAAACTCCGAAACTCCAAAACTCCAAAACTCCGAAACTCCGAAACTCCGAAACTCCAAAACTCCAAAACTCCAAAACTCCAAAACTCCGAAACTCCGAAACTCCAAAACTCCAAAACTCTAGAACTCCGAAACTCCAAAACTCCAAAACTCCAAAACTCCAAAACTCCGAAACTCCGAAACTCCAAAACTCCGAAACTCCGAAACTCCGAAACTCCAAAACTCCAAAACTCCGAAACTCCAAAACTCCAAAACTCCAAAACTCCGAAACTCCAAAACTCCGAAACTCCAAAACTCCAAAACTCCAAAACTCCAAAACTCCAAAACTCCAAAACTGCAAAACTCCAAAACTCCAAAACTCTAGAACTCCGAAACTCCAAAACTCTAGAACTCCGAAACTCCAAAACTCCAAAACTCCAAAACTCCGAAACTCCAAAACTCCGAAACTCCAAAACTCCGAAACTCCAAAACTCCGAAACTCCAAAACTCCAAAACTCCAAAACTCCAAAACTCCAAAACTGCAAAACTCCAAAACTCCAAAACTCCGAAACTCCGAAACTCCGAAACTCCAAAACTCCAAAACTCCGAAACTCCGAAACTCCAAAACTGCAAAACTCCGAAACTCCGAAACTCCGAAACTCCGAAACTCCAAAACTCCAAAACTCCAAAACTCCAAAACTCCGAAACTCCGAAACTCCAAAACTCCAAAACTCTAGAACTCCGAAACTCCAAAACTCCAAAACTCCAAAACTCCGAAACTCCGAAACTCCGAAACTCCGAAACTCCAAAACTCCAAAACTCCGAAACTCCGAAACTCCGAAACTCCGAAACTCCAAAACTCCAAAACTCCAAAACTCCAAAACTCCGAAACTCCGAAACTCCAAAACTCCAAAACTCTAGAACTCCGAAACTCCAAAACTCCAAAACTCCGAAACTCCGAAACTCCGAAACTCCGAAACTCCAAAACTCCAAAACTCCAAAACTCCGAAACTCCAAAACTCCGAAACTCCAAAACTCCAAAACTCCAAAACTCCGAAACTCCGAAACTCCAAAACTCCGAAACTCCAAAACTCCAAAACTCCGAAACTCCAAAACTCCAAAACTCCGAAACTCCGAAACTCCAAAACTCCGAAACTCCAAAACTCCAAAACTCCAAAACTCCAAAACTCCAAAACTCCAAAACTCCAAAACTCCGAAACTCCAAAATTCCAAAACTCCAAAACTCCAAAACTCCAAAACTCCAAAACTCCAAAACTTCGAAACTCCAAAACTCCGAAACTCCAAAACTCCAAAACTCCAAAACTCCAAAACTCCAAAACTCCGAAACTCCGAAACTCCAAAACTCCAAAACTCCGAAACTCCAAAACTCCAAAACTCCGAAACTCCGAAACTCCAAAACTCCAAAACTCCGAAACTCCAAAACTCCAAAACTCCAAAACTGCAAAACTCCAAAACTGCAAAACTCCGAAACTCCAAAACTCCAAAACTCCAAAACTCCAAAACTCCGAAACTCCGAAACTCCAAAACTCCAAAACTCCGAAACTCCAAAACTCCAAAACTCCAAAACTCCAAAACTGCAAAACTCCAAAACTCCAAAACTCCGAAACTCCAAAACTCCAAAACTCCGAAACTCCGAAACTCCAAAACTCCAAAACTCCGAAACTCCAAAACTCCAAAACTGCAAAACTCCGAAACTCCAAAACTCCAAAACTACAAAACTCCGAAACTCCGAAACTCCAAAACTCCGAAACTCCGAAACTCCAAAACTCCAAAACTCCAAAACTCCGAAACTCCAAAACTCCGAAACTCCGAAACTCCAAAACTCCAAAACTCCAAACTCCGAAACTCCAAAACTCCAAAAACTCCAAAACTCCGAAACTCCGAAACTCCGAAACTCCGAAACTCCGAAACTCGAAAACTCCGAAACTCCGAAACTCCAAAACTCCAAAACTCCAAAACTCCGATACTCCGAAACTCGGAAACTCCCAAACTCCAAAACTCGAAAACTCCGAAACTCCGAAACTCCAAAACTCCAAACCTCCAAAACTCCAAAACTCCAAAACTCCAAAACTCCGAAACTCCGAAACTCCAAAACTCCAAAACTCTAGAACTCCGAAACTCCAAAACTCCAAAACTCTAGAACTCCGAAACTCCAAAACTCCAAAACTCCAAAACTCCGAAACTCCAAAACTCCGAAACTCCAAAACTCCAAAACTCCAAAACTCCAAAACTCCGAAACTCCAAAACTCCGAAACTCCAAAACTCCAAAACTCCAAAACTCCAAAACTGCAAAACTCCAAAACTCCAAAACTCCAAAACTCCGAAACTCCGAAACTCCGAAACTCCAAAACTCCAAAACTCCGAAACTCCGAAACTCCAAAACTCCAAAACTCCGAAACTCCGAAACTCCGAAACTCCGAAACTCCAAAACTCCAAAACTCCAAAACTCCGAAACTCCGAAACTCCAAAACTCCAAAACTCTAGAACTCCGAAACTCCAAAACTCCAAAACTCCAAAACTCCAAAACTCCGAAACTCCGAAACTCCGAAACTCCAAAACTCCGAAACTCCGAAACTCCGAAACTCCAAAACTCCAAAACTCCAAAACTCTAGAACTCCGAAACTCCAAAACTCCAAAACTCCAAAACTCCGAAACTCCAAAACTCCGAAACTCCAAAACTCCGAAACTCCAAAACTCCAAAACTCCAAAACTCCAAAACTCCGAAACTCCAAAACTCCGAAACTCCAAAACTCCAAAACTCCAAAACTCCAAAACTCCAAAACTGCAAAACTCCAAAACTCCAAAACTCCGAAACTCCGAAACTCCGAAACTCCAAAACTCCAAAACTCCGAAACTCCGAAACTCCAAAACTCCAAAACTCCGAAACTCCGAAACTCCAAAACTCCAAAACTCCGAAACTCCGAAACTCCGAAACTCCGAAACTCCAAAACTCCAAAACTCCAAAACTCCAAAACTCCGAAACTCCGAAACTCCAAAACTCCAAAACTCTAGAACTCCGAAACTCCAAAACTCCAAAACTCCAAAACTCCGAAACTCCGAAACTCCGAAACTCCGAAACTCCAAAACTCCAAAACTCCGAAACTCCGAAACTCCGAAACTCCGAAACTCCAAAACTCCAAAACTCCAAAACTCCAAAACTCCGAAACTCCGAAACTCCAAAACTCCGAAACTCCAAAACTCCAAAACTCCAAAACTCCAAAACTCCAAAACTCCAAAACTCCAAAACTCCGAAACTCCAAAATTCCAAAACTCCAAAACTCCAAAACTCCAAAACTCCAAAACTCCAAAACTTCGAAACTCCAAAACTCCGAAACTCCAAAACTCCAAAACTCCAAAACTCCGAAACTCCGAAACTCCAAAACTCCAAAACTCCGAAACTCCAAAACTCCAAAACTCCGAAACTCCGAAACTCCAAAACTCCAAAACTCCGAAACTCCAAAACTCCAAAACTCCAAAACTGCAAAACTCCAAAACTGCAAAACTCCGAAACTCCAAAACTCCAAAACTCCAAAACTCCAAAACTCCGAAACTCCGAAACTCCAAAACTCCAAAACTCCGAAACTCCAAAACTCCAAAACTCCAAAACTCCAAAACTGCAAAACTCCAAAACTCCAAAACTCCGAAACTCCAAAACTCCAAAACTCCGAAACTCCGAAACTCCAAAACTCCAAAACTCCGAAACTCCAAAACTCCAAAACTGCAAAACTCCGAAACTCCAAAACTCCAAAACTCCAAAACTCCGAAACTCCGAAACTCCAAAACTCCGAAACTCCGAAACTCCAAAACTCCAAAACTCCAAAACTCCGAAACTCCAAAACTCCGAAACTCCGAAACTCCAAAACTCCAAAACTCCAAACTCCGAAACTCCAAAACTCCAAAAACTCCAAAACTCCGAAACTCCGAAACTCCGAAACTCCGAAACTCCGAAACTCGAAAACTCCGAAACTCCGAAACTCCAAAACTCCAAAACTCCGATACTCCGAAACTCGGAAACTCCCAAACTCCAAAACTCGAAAACTCCGAAACTCCGAAACTCCGAAACTCCAAAACTCCAAACCTCCAAAACTCCAAAACTCCAAAACTCCAAAACTCCGAAACTCCGAAACTCCAAAACTCCAAAACTCTAGAACTCCGAAACTCCAAAACTCCAAAACTCCAAAACTCCGAAACTCCAAAACTCCGAAACTCCAAAACTCCAAAACTCCAAAACTCCGAAACTCCAAAACTCCGAAACTCCAAAACTCCAAAACTCCAAAACTCCAAAACTCCAAAACTGCAAAACTCCAAAACTCCAAAACTCCAAAACTCCGAAACTCCGAAACTCCGAAACTCCAAAACTCCAAAACTCCGAAACTCCGAAACTCCAAAACTCCAAAACTCCGAAACTCCGAAACTCCGAAACTCCGAAACTCCAAAACTCCAAAACTCCAAAACTCCAAAACTCCGAAACTCCGAAACTCCAAAACTCCAAAACTCTAGAACTCCGAAACTCCAAAACTCCAAAACTCCGAAACTCCAAAACTCCAAAACTCCGAAACTCCGAAACTCCAAAACTCCAAAACTCCGAAACTCCAAAACTCCAAAACTCCAAAACTGCAAAACTCCAAAACTGCAAAACTCCGAAACTCCAAAACTCCAAAACTCCAAAACTCCAAAACTCCGAAACTCCGAAACTCCAAAACTCCAAAACTCCGAAACTCCAAAACTCCAAAACTCCAAAACTCCAAAACTGCAAAACTCCAAAACTCCAAAACTCCGAAACTCCAAAACTCCAAAACTCCGAAACTCCGATACTCCAAAACTCCAAAACTCCGAAACTCCAAAACTCCAAAACTGCAAAACTCCGAAACTCCAAAACTCCAAAACTCCAAAACTCCGAAACTCCGAAACTCCAAAACTCCGAAACTCCGAAACTCCAAAACTCCAAAACTCCAAAACTCCGAAACTCCAAAACTCCGAAACTCCGAAACTCCAAAACTCCAAAACTCCAAAACTCCGAAACTCCAAAACTCCAAAAACTCCAAAACTCCGAAACTCCGAAACTCCGAAACTCCGAAACTCCGAAACTCGAAAACTCCGAAACTCCGAAACTCCAAAACTCCAAAACTCCAAAACTCCGATACTCCGAAACTCGGAAACTCCCAAACTCCAAAACTCGAAAACTCCGAAACTCCGAAACTCCGAAACTCCAAAACTCCAAACCTCCAAAACTCCAAAACTCCGAAACTCCGAAACTCCGAAACTCCAAAACTCCGAAACTCCGAAACTCCAAAACTCCGAAACTCCAAAACTCCGAAACTCCGAAACTCCGAAACTCCGAAACTCCAAAACTCCAAAACTCCAAAACTCCGAAACTCCAAAACTCCGAAACTCCAAAACTCCAAAACTCCAAAACTCCGAAACTCCGAAACTCCAAAACTCCGAAACTCCAAAACTCCAAAACTCCGAAACTCCAAAACTCCAAAACTCCGAAACTCCGAAACTCCAAAACTCCGAAACTCCAAAACTCCAAAACTCCAAAACTCCAAAACTCCAAAACTCCAAAACTCCAAAACTCCGAAACTCCAAAATTCCAAAACTCCAAAACTCCAAAACTCCAAAACTCCAAAACTTCGAAACTCCAAAACTCCGAAACTCCAAAACTCCAAAACTCCAAAACTCCAAAACTCCAAAACTCCGAAACTCCGAAACTCCAAAACTCCAAAACTCCGAAACTCCAAAACTCCAAAACTCCGAAACTCCGAAACTCCAAAACTCCAAAACTCCGAAACTCCAAAACTCCAAAACTCCAAAACTGCAAAACTCCAAAACTGCAAAACTCCGAAACTCCAAAACTCCAAAACTCCAAAACTCCAAAACTCCGAAACTCCGAAACTCCAAAACTCCAAAACTCCGAAACTCCAAAACTCCAAAACTCCAAAACTCCAAAACTGCAAAACTCCAAAACTCCAAAACTCCGAAACTCCAAAACTCCAAAACTCCGAAACTCCGAAACTCCAAAACTCCAAAACTCCGAAACTCCAAAACTCCAAAACTGCAAAACTCCGAAACTCCAAAACTCCAAAACTCCAAAACTCCGAAACTCCGAAACTCCAAAACTCCGAAACTCCGAAACTCCAAAACTCCAAAACTCCAAAACTCCGAAACTCCAAAACTCCGAAACTCCGAAACTCCAAAACTCCAAAACTCCAAAACTCCGAAACTCCAAAACTCCAAAAACTCCAAAACTCCGAAACTCCGAAACTCCGAAACTCCGAAACTCGAAAACTCCGAAACTCCGAAACTCCAAAACTCCAAAACTCCAAAACTCCGATACTCCGAAACTCGGAAACTCCCAAACTCCAAAACTCGAAAACTCCGAAACTCCGAAACTCCGAAACTCCAAAACTCCAAACCTCCAAAACTCCAAAACTCCAAAACTCCAAAACTCCGAAACTCCGAAACTCCAAAACTCCAAAACTCTAGAACTCCGAAACTCCAAAACTCCAAAACTCCAAAACTCCGAAACTCCAAAACTCCGAAACTCCAAAACTCCAAAACTCCAAAACTCCAAAACTCCAAAACTCCAAAACTCCGAAACTCCAAAACTCCAAAACTCCAAAACTCCAAAACTCCAAAACTGCAAAACTCCAAAACTCCAAAACTCCAAAACTCCGAAACTCCGAAACTCCGAAACTCCAAAACTCCAAAACTCCGAAACTCCGAAACTCCAAAACTCCAAAACTCCGAAACTCCGAAACTCCGAAACTCCGAAACTCCAAAACTCCAAAACTCCAAAACTCCAAAACTCCGAAACTCCGAAACTCCAAAACTCCAAAACTCTAGAACTCCGAAACTCCAAAACTCCAAAACTCCAAAACTCCAAAACTCCGAAACTCCGAAACTCCGAAACTCCAAAACTCCGAAACTCCGAAACTCCGAAACTCCAAAACTCCAAAACTCCAAAACTCCAAAACTCCAAAACTCCGAAACTCCAAAACTCCAAAACTCCAAAACTCCAAAACTCCAAAACTCCAAAACTCTAGAACTCCGAAACTCCAAAACTCCAAAACTCCAAAACTCCGATACTCCGAAACTCGGAAACTCCCAAACTCCAAAACTCGAAAACTCCGAAACTCCGAAACTCCAAAACTCCAAACCTCCAAAACTCCAAAACTCCGAAACTCCGAAACTCCGAAACTCCGAAACTCCAAAACTCCGAAACTCCGAAACTCCAAAACTCCGAAACTCCAAAACTCCGAAACTCCGAAACTCCGAAACTCCGAAACTCCAAAACTCCAAAACTCCAAAACTCCGAAACTCCAAAACTCCGAAACTCCAAAACTCCAAAACTCCAAAACTCCGAAACTCCGAAACTCCAAAACTCCGAAACTCCAAAACTCCAAAACTCCGAAACTCCAAAACTCCAAAACTCCAAAACTCCGAAACTCCGAAACTCCAAAACTCCGAAACTCCAAAACTCCAAAACTCCAAAACTCCAAAACTCCAAAACTCCAAAACTCCAAAACTCCGAAACTCCAAAATTCCAAAACTCCAAAACTCCAAAACTCCAAAACTCCAAAACTCCAAAACTTCGAAACTCCAAAACTCCGAAACTCCAAAACTCCAAAACTCCAAAACTCCAAAACTCCAAAACTCCAAAACTCCGAAACTCCGAAACTCCAAAACTCCAAAACTCCGAAACTCCAAAACTCCAAAACTCCGAAACTCCGAAACTCCAAAACTCCAAAACTCCGAAACTCCAAAACTCCAAAACTCCAAAACTGCAAAACTAAAAAACTGCAAAACTCCGAAACTCCAAAACTCCAAAACTCCAAAACTCCGAAACTCCGAAACTCCAAAACTCCAAAACTCCGAAACTCCAAAACTCCAAAACTCCAAAACTCCAAAACTGCAAAACTCCAAAACTCCAAAACTCCGAAACTCCAAAACTCCAAAACTCCGAAACTCCGAAACTCCAAAACTCCAAAACTCCGAAACTCCAAAACTCCAAAACTGCAAAACTCCGAAACTCCAAAACTCCAAAACTCCAAAACTCCGAAACTCCGAAACTCCAAAACTCCGAAACTCCGAAACTCCAAAACTCCAAAGCTCCAAAACTCCGAAACTCCAAAACTCCGAAACTCCGAAACTCCAAAACTCCAAAAGTCCAAAACTCCGAAACTCCAAAACTCCAAAAACTCCAAAACTCCGAAACTCCGAAACTCCGAAACTCCGAAACTCGAAAACTCCGAAACTCCGAAACTCCAAAACTCCAAAACTCCAAAACTCCGATACTCCGAAACTCGGAAACTCCCAAACTCCAAAACTCGAAAACTCCGAAACTCCGAAACTCCGAAACTCCAAAACTCCAAACCTCCAAAACTCCAAAACTCCAAAACTCCAAAACTCCGAAACTCCGAAACTCCAAAACTCCAAAACTCTAGAACTCCGAAACTCCAAAACTCCAAAACTCCAAAACTCCGAAACTCCAAAACACCGAAACTCCAAAACTCCAAAACTCCAAAACTCCAAAACTCCGAAACTCCAAAACTCCGAAACTCCAAAACTCCAAAACTCCAAAACTCCAAAACTGCAAAACTCCAAAACTCCAAAACTCCAAAACTCCGAAACTCCGAAACTCCGAAACTCCGAAACTCCAAAACTCCAAAACTCCGAAACTCCGAAACTCCAAAACTCCAAAACTCCGAAACTCCGAAACTCCGAAACTCCAAAACTCCAAAACTCCAAAACTCCAAAACTCCGAAACTCCGAAACTCCAAAACTCCAAAACTCTAGAACTCCGAAACTCCAAAACTCCAAAACTCCAAAACTCCAAAACTCCGAAACTCCGAAACTCCGAAACTCCAAAACTCCGAAACTCCGAAACTCCGAAACTCCAAAACTCCAAAACTCCAAAACTCCAAAACTCCAAAACTCCAAAACTCCAAAACTCCGAAACTCCAAAACTCCAAAACTCCAAAACTCCAAAACTCCAAAACTCTAGAACTCCGAAACTCCAAAACTCCAAAACTCCAAAACTCCAAAACTCCGAAACTCCGAAACTCCAAAACTCCAAAACTCCGAAACTCCAAAACTCCAAAACTCCGAAACTCCGAAACTCCAAAACTCCAAAACTCCGAAACTCCAAAACTCCAAAACTCCAAAACTGCAAAACTCCAAAACTGCAAAACTCCGAAACTCCAAAACTCCAAAACTCCAAAACTCCAAAACTCCGAAACTCCGAAACTCCAAAACTCCAAAACTCCGAAACTCCAAAACTCCAAAACTCCAAAACTCCGAAACTCCAAAACTCCGAAACTCCAAAACTCCAAAACTCCAAAACTCCAAAACTCCAAAACTCCAAAACTCCAAAAACTCCAAAACTCCGAAACTCCGAAACTCCGAAACTCCGAAACTCCGAAACTCGAAAACTCCGAAACTCCGAAACTCCAAAACTCCAAAACTCCAAAACTCCGATACTCCGAAACTCGGAAACTCCCAAACTCCAAAACTCGAAAACTCCGAAACTCCGAAACTCCGAAACTCCAAAACTCCAAACCTCCAAAACTCCAAAACTCCAAAACTCCAAAACTCCGAAACTCCGAAACTCCAAAACTCCAAAACTCTAGAACTCCGAAACTCCAAAACTCCAAAACTCCAAAACTCCGAAACTCCAAAACTCCGAAACTCCAAAACTCCAAAACTCCAAAACTCCAAAACTCCGAAACTCCAAAACTCCGAAACTCCAAAACTCCAAAACTCCAAAACTCCAAAACTCCAAAACTGCAAAACTCCAAAACTCCAAAACTCCAAAACTCCGAAACTCCGAAACTCCGAAACTCCAAAACTCCAAAACTCCGAAACTCCGAAACTCCAAAACTCCAAAACTCCGAAACTCCGAAACTCCGAAACTCCGAAACTCCAAAACTCCAAAACTCCAAAACTCCAAAACTCCGAAACTCCGAAACTCCAAAACTCCAAAACTCTAGAACTCCGAAAATCCAAAACTCCAAAACTCCAAAACTCCAAAACTCCGAAACTCCGAAACTCCGAAACTCCAAAACTCCGAAACTCCGAAACTCCAAAACTCCAAAACTCCAAAACTCCAAAACTCCAAAACTCCAAAACTCCGAAACTCCAAAACTCCAAAACTCCAAAACTCCAAAACTCCAAAACTCTAGAACTCCGAAACTCCAAAACTCCAAAACTCCAAAACTCCGAAACTCCAAAACTCCGAAACTCCAAAACTCCAAAACTCCAAAACTCCAAAACTCCGAAACTCCAAAACTCCGAAACTCCAAAACTCCAAAACTCCAAAACTCCAAAACTCCAAAACTGCAAAACTCCAAAACTCCAAAACTCTAGAACTCCGAAACTCCAAAACTCTAGAACTCCGAAACTCCAAAACTCCAAAACTCCAAAACTCCGAAACTCCAAAACTCCGAAACTCCAAAACTCCAAAACTCCAAAACTCCAAAACTCCGAAACTCCAAAACTCCGAAACTCCAAAACTCCAAAACTCCAAAACTCCAAAACTCCAAAACTGCAAAACTCCAAAACTCCAAAACTCCGAAACTCCGAAACTCCGAAACTCCAAAACTCCAAAACTCCGAAACTCCGAAACTCCAAAACTCCAAAACTCCGAAACTCCGAAACTCCGAAACTCCAAAACTCCAAAACTCCAAAACTCCGAAACTCCGAAACTCCAAAACTCCGAAACTCCAAAACTCCAAAACTCCGAAACTCCAAAACTCCGAAACTCCGAAACTCCGAAACTCCGAAACTCCAAAACTCCAAAACTCCAAAACTCCGAAACTCCAAAACTCCAAAAACTCCAAAACTCCGAAACTCCGAAACTCCAAAACTCTGAAACTCCAAAACTCCGAAACTCCAAAACTCCGAAACTCCGAAACTCCAAAACTCCAAAACTCCAAAACTCCGAAACTCCGAAACTCCAAAACTGCAAAACTCCGAAACTCCGAAACTCCGAAACTCCAAAACTCCAAAACTCCGAAACTCCGAAACTCCAAAACTCCAAAACTCCGAAACTCCAAAACTCCAAAACTGCAAAACTCCGAAACTCCAAAACTCCAAAACTCCAAAACTCCGAAACTCCGAAACTCCAAAACTCCGAAACTCCGAAACTCCAAAACTCCAAAACTCCAAAACTCCGAAACTCCAAAACTCCGAAACTCCGAAACTCCAAAACTCCAAAAGTCCAAAACTCCGAAACTCCAAAACTCCAAAAACTCCAAAACTCCGAAACTCCGAAACTCCGAAACTCCGAAACTCGAAAACTCCGAAACTCCGAAACTCCAAAACTCCAAAACTCCAAAACTCCGATACTCCGAAACTCGGAAACTCCCAAACTCCAAAACTCGAAAACTCCGAAACTCCGAAACTCCGAAACTCCAAAACTCCAAACCTCCAAAACTCCAAAACTCCAAAACTCCAAAACTCCGAAACTCCGAAACTCCAAAACTCCAAAACTCTAGAACTCCGAAACTCCAAAACTCCAAAACTCCAAAACTCCGAAACTCCAAAACACCGAAACTCCAAAACTCCAAAACTCCAAAACTCCAAAACTCCGAAACTCCAAAACTCCGAAACTCCAAAACTCCAAAACTCCAAAACTCCAAAACTGCAAAACTCCAAAACTCCAAAACTCCAAAACTCCGAAACTCCGAAACTCCGAAACTCCGAAACTCCAAAACTCCAAAACTCCGAAACTCCGAAACTCCAAAACTCCAAAACTCCGAAACTCCGAAACTCCGAAACTCCAAAACTCCAAAACTCCAAAACTCCAAAACTCCGAAACTCCGAAACTCCAAAACTCCAAAACTCTAGAACTCCGAAACTCCAAAACTCCAAAACTCCAAAACTCCAAAACTCCGAAACTCCGAAACTCCGAAACTCCAAAACTCCGAAACTCCGAAACTCCGAAACTCCAAAACTCCAAAACTCCAAAACTCCAAAACTCCAAAACTCCAAAACTCCAAAACTCCGAAACTCCAAAACTCCAAAACTCCAAAACTCCAAAACTCCAAAACTCTAGAACTCCGAAACTCCAAAACTCCAAAACTCCAAAACTCCAAAACTCCGAAACTCCGAAACTCCAAAACTCCAAAACTCCGAAACTCCAAAACTCCAAAACTCCGAAACTCCGAAACTCCAAAACTCCAAAACTCCGAAACTCCAAAACTCCAAAACTCCAAAACTGCAAAACTCCAAAACTGCAAAACTCCGAAACTCCAAAACTCCAAAACTCCAAAACTCCAAAACTCCGAAACTCCGAAACTCCAAAACTCCAAAACTCCGAAACTCCAAAACTCCAAAACTCCAAAACTCCGAAACTCCAAAACTCCGAAACTCCAAAACTCCAAAACTCCAAAACTCCAAAACTCCAAAACTCCAAAACTCCAAAAACTCCAAAACTCCGAAACTCCGAAACTCCGAAACTCCGAAACTCCGAAACTCGAAAACTCCGAAACTCCGAAACTCCAAAACTCCAAAACTCCAAAACTCCGATACTCCGAAACTCGGAAACTCCCAAACTCCAAAACTCGAAAACTCCGAAACTCCGAAACTCCGAAACTCCAAAACTCCAAACCTCCAAAACTCCAAAACTCCAAAACTCCAAAACTCCGAAACTCCGAAACTCCAAAACTCCAAAACTCTAGAACTCCGAAACTCCAAAACTCCAAAACTCCAAAACTCCGAAACTCCAAAACTCCGAAACTCCAAAACTCCAAAACTCCAAAACTCCAAAACTCCGAAACTCCAAAACTCCGAAACTCCAAAACTCCAAAACTCCAAAACTCCAAAACTCCAAAACTGCAAAACTCCAAAACTCCAAAACTCCAAAACTCCGAAACTCCGAAACTCCGAAACTCCAAAACTCCAAAACTCCGAAACTCCGAAACTCCAAAACTCCAAAACTCCGAAACTCCGAAACTCCGAAACTCCGAAACTCCAAAACTCCAAAACTCCAAAACTCCAAAACTCCGAAACTCCGAAACTCCAAAACTCCAAAACTCTAGAACTCCGAAAATCCAAAACTCCAAAACTCCAAAACTCCAAAACTCCGAAACTCCGAAACTCCGAAACTCCAAAACTCCGAAACTCCGAAACTCCAAAACTCCAAAACTCCAAAACTCCAAAACTCCAAAACTCCAAAACTCCGAAACTCCAAAACTCCAAAACTCCAAAACTCCAAAACTCCAAAACTCTAGAACTCCGAAACTCCAAAACTCCAAAACTCCAAAACTCCGAAACTCCAAAACTCCGAAACTCCAAAACTCCAAAACTCCAAAACTCCAAAACTCCGAAACTCCAAAACTCCGAAACTCCAAAACTCCAAAACTCCAAAACTCCAAAACTCCAAAACTGCAAAACTCCAAAACTCCAAAACTCTAGAACTCCGAAACTCCAAAACTCTAGAACTCCGAAACTCCAAAACTCCAAAACTCCAAAACTCCGAAACTCCAAAACTCCGAAACTCCAAAACTCCAAAACTCCAAAACTCCAAAACTCCGAAACTCCAAAACTCCGAAACTCCAAAACTCCAAAACTCCAAAACTCCAAAACTCCAAAACTGCAAAACTCCAAAACTCCAAAACTCCGAAACTCCGAAACTCCGAAACTCCAAAACTCCAAAACTCCGAAACTCCGAAACTCCAAAACTCCAAAACTCCGAAACTCCGAAACTCCGAAACTCCGAAACTCCAAAACTCCAAAACTCCAAAACTCCAAAACTCCGAAACTCCGAAACTCCAAAACTCCAAAACTCTAGAACTCCGAAACTCCAAAACTCCAAAACTCCGAAACTCCAAAACTCCGAAACTCCAAAACTCCAAAACTCCAAAACTCCAAAACTCCGAAACTCCAAAACTCCGAAACTCCAAAACTCCAAAACTCCAAAACTGCAAAACTCGAAAACTCCAAAACTGCAAAACTCCAAAACTCCAAAACTCCGAAACTCCGAAACTCCGAAACTCCAAAACTCCAAAACTCCAAAACTCCGAAACTCCGAAACTCCAAAACTCCAAAACTCTAGAACTCCGAAACTCCAAAACTCCAAAACTCCAAAACTCCAAAACTCCGAAACTCCAAAACTCCGAAACTCCAAAACTCCCAAGCTCCAAAACTGCAAAACTCCAAAACTCCAAAACTCCAAAACTCCAAAACTCCGAAACTCCGAAACTCCGAAACTCCAAAACTCCAAAACTCCGAAACTCCGAAACTCCAAAACTCCAAAACTCCGAAACTCCAAAACTCCAAAACTCCGAAACTCCAAAACTCCGAAACTCCAAAACTCCAAAACTCCAAAGCTCCAAAACTCCAAAACTGCAAAACTGCAAAACTCCAAAACTCCAAAACTCCGAAACTCCGAAACTCCAAAACTCCAAAACTCCGAAACTCCGAAACTCCAAAACTCCGAAACTCCGAAACTCCAAAACTCCAAAACTCCAAAACTCCAAAACTCCGAAACTCCGAAACTCCAAAACTCCAAAACTCCAAAACTCCGAAACTCCAAAACTCCAAAACTCCAAAACTCCAAAACTCCAAAACTCCGAAACTCCAAAACTCAAAAGCTCCAAAACTCCAAAACTCCAAAACTCCAAAACTCCGAAACTCCAAAACTCCGAAACTCCAAAACTCCGAAACTCCGAAACTCCGAAACTCCGAAACTCCAAAACTCCAAAACTCCGAAACTCCAAAACTCCAAAACTCCAAAACTCCAAAACTCCAAAACTCCGAAACTCCAAAATTCCAAAACTCCAAAACTCCAAAACTCCAAAACTCCGAAACTCCAAAACTCCGAAACTCCAAAACTCCAAAACTCCAAAACTCCAAAACTCCAAAACTCCAAAACTCCGAAACTCCAAAACTCCAAAACTCCGAAACTCCGAAACTCCGAAACTCCAAAACTCCGAAACTCCGAAACTCCAAAACTCCGAAACTCCAAAACTCCGAAACTCCGAAACTCCGAAACTCCGAAACTCCAAAACTCCAAAACTCCAAAACTCCGAAACTCCAAAACTCCGAAACTCCAAAACTCCAAAACTCCAAAACTCCGAAACTCCAAAACTCCGAAACTCCAAAACTCCAAAACTCCGAAACTCCAAAACTCCAAAACTCCGAAACTCCGAAACTCCAAAACTCCAAAACTCTAGAACTCCGAAACTCCAAAACTCCAAAACTCCAAAACTCCGAAACTCCAAAACTCCGAAACTCCAAAACTCCAAAACTCCAAAACTCCAAAACTCCGAAACTCCAAAACTCCGAAACTCCAAAACTCCAAAACTCCAAAACTCCAAAACTCCAAAACTCCAAAACTGCAAAACTCCAAAACTCCAAAACTCCAAAACTCCGAAACTCCGAAACTCCGAAACTCCAAAACTCCAAAACTCCAAAACTCCAAAACTCCGAAACTCCGAAACTCCAAAACTCCAAAACTCTAGAACTCCGAAACTCCAAAACTCCAAAACTCCAAAACTCCAAAGCTCCAAAACTCCAAAACTGCAAAACTGCAAAACTCCAAAACTCCAAAACTCCGAAACTCCGAAACTCCAAAACTCCGAAACTCCGAAACTCCAAAACTCCGAAACTCCAAAACTCCAAAACTCCAAAACTCCAAAACTCCGAAACTCCAAAACTCCGAAACTCCAAAACTCCAAAACTCCAAAACTCCAAAACTCCAAAACTCCGAAACTCCAAAGCTCAAAAGCTCCAAAACTCCAAAACTCCAAAACTCCAAAACTCCGAAACTCCAAAACTCCGAAACTCCGAAACTCCAAAACTCCGAAACTCCGAAACTCCGAAACTCCGAAACTCCAAAACTCCGAAACTCCAAAACTGCAAAACTGCAAAACTCCAAAACTCCAAAACTCCGAAACTCCGAAACTCCAACACTCCAAAACTCCGAAACTCCGAAACCCCAAAACTCCGAAACTCCGAAACTCCAAAACTCCAAAACTCCAAAACTCCAAAACTCCGAAACTCCAAAACTCCAAAACTCCAAAACTCCAAAACTGCAAAACTCGAAAACTCCAAAACTGCAAAACTCCAAAACTCCAAAACTCCAAAACTCCGAAACTCCGAAACTCCGAAACTCCAAAACTCCAAAACTCCAAAACTCCGAAACTCCGAAACTCCAAAACTCCAAAACTCTAGAACTCCGAAACTCCAAAACTCCAAAACTCCAAAACTCCAAAACTCCGAAACTCCAAAACTCCGAAACTCCAAAACTCCCAAGCTCCAAAACTCCAAAACTCCAAAACTCCAAAACTCCAAAACTCCGAAACTCCGAAACTCCGAAACTCCAAAACTCCAAAACTCCGAAACTCCGAAACTCCAAAACTCCAAAACTCCGAAACTCCAAAACTCCAAAACTCCGAAACTCCAAAACTCCGAAACTCCAAAACTCCAAAACTCCAAAGCTCCAAAACTCCAAAACTGCAAAACTGCAAAACTCCAAAACTCCAAAACTCCGAAACTCCGAAACTCCAAAACTCCAAAACTCCGAAACTCCGAAACTCCAAAACTCCGAAACTCCGAAACTCCAAAACTCCAAAACTCCAAAACTCCAAAACTCCGAAACTCCAAAAC